>NW_019733349.1:382493-392882 GCF_002891405.2 Cryptotermes secundus
AAATGAAATGAAATATTATCACAGAACCTTGAACACTATTCTCCTCTTCTTCATTATCATTTATCAATACACCAATTATCATAAAATCACCAAAATATTCATCATCATAAAATTTATTTATAACTATTTGGATTAAAATCCTATTAATGTCTAATATTTAAGATCTTGAACCAATATGGTTTGTGTCCTTGTGCCTCTTCTGTTCAAACAGAAAGTTGGGGTATTATTTGGAGTCTTCACAGGTCCTTGCAGTGATGCTCCATCTTTTTAACTTGTTATGGTTCTGTGTCCTTGTGATGTCTAGCTGTTTCCTTTCTGCTGTGTTTTGAGGCACTTCTAAGTATGTATTACAAACTTTGTAATAGTAGTTCCTGAACATGTTGATCTTATGCCTTCTGAAGCTGATCAGGTAACCGAAACACGTAAAGACGATAAATATCTACAAAATGAATCATACTGGACAGTGTTAAAACAATTATTCTATAATTTAGGCACTTATAATTTTTCTAAAACAGGGAAATTTGAAGGTTGTGTACGTTACTGACCAAAATTCCACTGCTTCTATAAAGAATTTTAAATCCATGCAGTGTTTGTCATTACAAATATATTATGTATGGTTATATATAAATTCAGTATTAATTTAAATGTATTACCAATACGGAAATCCAGAACTGGGGTTAAACTTCCGGACTAAAATGACGGTGCGGCCTGATATTTCTAAACCTATACTGCAAACACACTAAAGATAGCAAGTTGTTGGGGTAATGCCTTTATATAATATTATCATACGAACTGGAAAAAAATGGTTAAATCTCTCAGGGCTGTCATAGAAGATAATCTTCCCAATACCGGTACATGTTACGTCATACAAACATGCTGTCTTTTTTTTTTTTTCCAGAAAATTCAAACCCACAAACGCAACATTTAAAAACGTGTTTCCTCACGAACAATGCATCACACCCTACACATTAATAGATATTAATAGATCTGTATGAATTAAATTACTACACGTACATATATATATATAAACACACGTAATCTGCAGTTCAATAATTTTAAACGCTGCTACTGAACTGTTTTTTTTATACTTTGCTATTACTGACAAAGCGCTAACATTCTTAACATTGTTCAAGTTCTATTACTATAGAAAATTTTTATCACATACTGTTATGGACACTAAAAATTATTTTATAATGACCAACTCACATTTGTCTATCACTTCTTCAGAAACGTTATTAACACCAAGCAACGAAAACTGTTCTTTCAAAGCTTCTCTTCTCACCATCTTGGCGCTTGACGAACTTCATGAAAACCCGCGAAAACGTATGCACAAAGCCGCGCATGACTTTGACCTTGACTTTCCATTGGTTAATGAATTTTAGGTACCGCATGCACTATTTGAAATATTGTTAAAATTATACAAAACAGCAGGCTTACTTGGTGGTAGAATATAATTGCAGATTATCACAGATATACGTTAAAAAATTATATCTTTTGTACACAACATATATACAAAGCAAACTCACTTCCACGATCAACTTCACATAATGGTCACAGTCACAAACAAGACTTTGACGACTTTGAACAACGTTTACATTGCGCAGACGCAACGTGCCGCGAGCTCAGCAAGAAAGACAACCTACTCAGCATTTCATAGTTGGATTCGATGAACGCGTGATCAGTGCATGAAAATCGTTAACCTCACTTTTAAAAGATTAGAAAATAGTGTGCCAGTACAAAGTATGAAGGTAGAACTATGTATTTAATCTTTACTATTTAAATTAGTTGTGATATAAATTTCAGTATAATCTGACTGCCTTTCGTCTTCACACGACAAAGAAAAGGTACACTTGTAGGAAACCAAGGGGAATCTTAGTCCATATTGATCGATTCGATAGTTACGACCGTTACGACCGGTTGCCACCGCTGTTGTTTTTCTGCCTGTATGATGTGATATCTTGATGATTATGAACACTGATTTTTTTTTTTGTAGACTGAATGTTGTAATGTGGTTTTTTTAGTTGTAGAGTAATTAGATTGAACGAGTAAGTTGGCTGTTATTCTGTATTATTTGGAAGGTATTACAATGGCTCCCAATTAATGACACGGTTTTAATACCCTACAGTGTTTGTCATATATTTGTATTTTTAAGACAAATTCATGTGATGATTGTAGGTTAATTTCATCCGAAGCAGAGCATATCTATCCATTTGTCAATGAAATGAGTTCATGTCTTTTGAAGTGGTTCACGATTTGCAGATTTTGATGTGTACAAGAGGATTCAGCGATTGGATGCATCCTACAGTGTGCAGCTTGTTGTAGGATATAAACGCATTTACATAACAAACTAATTCCCAGGATCTGAACTCTTCTTCAGAAGCCGCCAGTTGCTCAGCTGCTGTAGAGTTTCACAACATTTTATTGAACGCGAAGGTTCATTACCGTGTTCACAAGAGCTCTCACCAGACCCTTTCCTTGTACTCCATTTTTTCACAGTATCTGATGAATGCAAAAGATCTGATCAGTAGTTGATTTGTTACATCGAAACCCACACTTAATAGATGAAATTATTGTTGATAATAATTTCATCTATTAAGTCCCTTGTACTGTGGCCACTTCTGGCCTAATGTACCAGCCCCAGATGATCGGTGAGGGTGATTGGCAGGGGAAACCGAAGTACTCTGAGAAAACCTGCCCCAGCGCCACTTTGTCCACCACAAATCCCACTTGACAAGACCTGGGATCAAACCCGGGCCACCATGGTGGGAAGCCAGCAACTAACCACTTGAGCTATGGCGCAGCCATCCCTTGAGAGTTACTACAGCCAGTTTTATCTGCCTTGTAAACTGGTGCAATAATAGACTCCTTCCACTAATCAGGCAATTCTTCCTTAATCCAAATAGAATTAATGTGTTTATGGACCCCAGACTATAATCTTACACCTGCTTGAATCAGCTGCATTTACATAACTGAAGTCAGAATAAGCATTTTATGTGAAGAGCATAAACATTGTAGTCTTCAAGAATAACTTCCCTGTTTGCCCATAATTTTAAAATACAGCATTCTATTTCATATTATGCATCAGCCTCATTTTATAATTCACTTCACTGGCTAATTGAACTGCTTAAGGTATAGAACAAGACAATTTTTAAGTCTCTTCATAATGAAGAATGTGTGCTTTTGTAAATTAAATGTGGATAATAGTTTTTGCATTATAATGAAGCTAATCCAAAATCAAATCATTAAAAAATTTTGTATATCTTAAAAAGCTTTAGCAACTAAAGTTTTAGAACATTCATCAGCAAAATTGGATCTCATACTGCTGAAATTGCAACATTATTTATAGCCCAGTTTATAGGAAGATAGTACTTTCAATTTTATCTTGATTAATGCTTCAGAACTAATTCAAAGGTAGAATATATTATGAGATTCAGTTTTCCCACTTTTGTACACAAGAAAATTTCATTCATCATAGAAGTAAGAGCCTGATACCATGTCCCTTATATGATGTTACTTTCCTCAGATATTGTTCAGACAAAAACTGAATCACAAATGCTACAGTTAATGCCAGTACCTATCTAAATAATGTAGAAAGCAAAATTAGTGTGGAAGCGTTCTTTCAAAGAAATTAACACTTCTGTGTGAGTTGGGATAGCGCAGTCAGTGTAGTGACTGGCTATGTATTGGACAGCTGAGGGGTTGGAGTTCAGGTCCTGGTAGGGGCAAGATTTTTCTCCTCTCCACGTTGGCCAGACTGATTCTGGGGGCTCTTTCCTCAAAGATAAAGCAGCTGAGGGGTGAAGAAAATGTGGATGTATACATCCACTTCCCTATACTTTTTACGGTGTGCTAAATTAGTTGCACACAAGGAGAACTTTTAAACAGCACTGTGTGCAACTAATTTAGCACACCATAAAGAAGTTGCACACAGGGACAACAGCACTGTTGTGAAATGTGCTTTGCCTGTATTGGAGTCACAATTTTGATTGAAATTGCGAACATGTTATACACGTATGTCATCGTCATCTTCGATCATTTCCGTGTGCAATCTCAATGTAACTTTCTTACCAAGGATTATGAGATATTTTGCACTATTTACAAATGGAATATTTTGTTCATTTAGCATAAGACAAGACTCAGGCAGTCAACAACTATGAGAGAAGTAGATCCCCCGAGTCTTATCTTCATTAATTTTTATATTCCAGCACTCACACCAGGTCTCCATTGAGCTGAGACTGCGCTGGAGTTTTCTGACAATAAACCCCTCTTTACAATCTCTTGCATACAGACAGATGCCATCTGTAAAGAGGGCTAGATGAACACCATGTGTTTAGGGGGCATTATTTATATACAAGTTAAACAGAGTTGGGGACAAAACAGAACCTTGTGGTACCCCTGCTTGCATTTCTCTTGGCGTGGACATTTTTCCTTCCACCAAAACTCTGAATTTACATTGTGAACAAAAGGACCCGATAAGCTTGGTCAAACTCTTCGAAAATTCGAATTTAGGTAACTTTCTTTAACCGCCCACCCTTTCTTTAGGTCTCTTCTTGCCCACAAGGTGGTCGCCACTTGTCACTTTGACTGCCCTACCTGGTGCTGCCTCCGTTGAAGTTGTTAGGGCGTGGCTGGTTCCGGCTTGACCAGGCTCCACCGCTTCCTCCTTCCGTTGCTGATTACAGGGGTTGGGATTTCAGCATAGAACCTGATATTATGGGCACCAGCAAACAGCTAGGTGCTGTTTGCGATTCATTTTAAAGGAGGGAAGGCGTGAGTGGGGTGGAAGCTGGTGATGGGTTCTCTCCTCAGGTCGGCTAAGGGTCAGGCTTGGACAAGTGAGGGTGAAGCACTTCTGACCAACACAATGCACTTTGCCACTGGAACACTTTATTGTTTCTCACAGTCACTCGGAGTCAAAATCTACACTATCAGGCCTAGTCTCGGCTTCCAAGCAGCCGGTGTTGCACTTGCCCAAATTACTTAGTTTAACCCGCAAGTATATTCGCGGGTTTTAACTCCGCCAAGTTCCAAGTTTTGTAGCAGACTCTTAATCTTCAACTGGACTCTCTGCCGAGCCAGAGGTCCTAACTGAATTGTATCCGCCTCCTCTCTCCTCCTCCTAAATTCTCGGATAGGTGGATTCAAATAAGAGGAGTTGGCTTAATTTTTGGTTCCGGCCAATGACCGATTGTTTTAGAAGTAGTTTCGGCCTAAAATTCCAAACGGCGAAATTGACAGCTGTGCGACTTATGAGGGTCGCTAATGAACTCCTGGCACCCCCACTTTTGACTTATGACAGGTTGCGACTGTCACGTCTCGAATTCTCAAAGGGGCTTGCCGTTCTAAGTCAACTTCTCAATTTCTAAAGAAACTCAATGGGGGTTCCATGAAGTATCATTTCTGCCCTTTTCGAAGCAACCCCAGATGCTTGGACGCAAGAACTAACAGATGTCCTTGTCCTCGCAAGTTCGGTCTATCTGCTTGTTCTGACTGTGTCTTAACCTGTTTCTTAGTAATTCTTACAATTCTACTTTATAAACTACTGAAATAAAAAGAGGGGGGAAGGATTTCAATGGTTCGGTTACATTATATAGCAAGCCACAGTCCCACAGTGTAGCAAGAGGTGATATTTATACACTGCAGCGTGCAACCAGGCTGTCTCTACAGCCACACAAGCGCTACCTGATCAGCGTTCACCATAGCAGTTCCAACGCCCATTGGTTAGCATGCCTAGTGGCAAAAGTATAAAGATGTGGACAACTGACACACTGTCATCAGTCATGGCTACGTTTGTATCCAGAAATCACTGCAGCAGCAGCTGCTACAAGGAAGCACACTATGCTGGCTAGCTCGCTGCAATGAGAGCTTCACACTAGGGCTGGCTAGCCTACTACGAAGGGAGTCTTCACCGGTATTATTCATTATCTAGAAAACACCTGATTATATAGCATGATAATGTTTCAATAAGACATCAATATTGGAAAAACAAAAAGTTGTGGTTGACAGGGATGTTGTATATTTGGGACTCATTATGTTTAAAATTTTCGAGCGGAAGAACAGCTTCATATATTTCACCGTTATACAAATGTGGACTGAAATAAAATTATTATGCAATTCTGGGCAAGGGATATCTGAAAAATCAAAAATTTATTTGCAGAAGATGGTGAAATTTTACACTTGTGACAGTTATGACTGTAAGATGACAATACTGGTACACATAATCTTAAAATAATTCAATAAACAAAAAAGCACTTCAAATAGAACAATGAATAAAAGTAGTTATAAGAATAAATTGATGACTGCTAGAATTACAAAAATAATGAACGCTGCAACACAAATTTTCATTTACGTTGCAATGTTCACTCCCCCCCATTGTAACTGAAGATGTTGAAAGGTAGTGTTAAATTGCATATAAAGGAACTGGAACAACACTACTGTTGGGGTATATGACTGGTCTGAAAAATGGACATTTAAACTGAACAATTTCAGACCTAAAGATTCCTGTTTGGGGGATCTGTTAAAAACATATTTCAGACAATGAAGAAAGCAGTCTTCTGGGATTTGGCACCGTGTATATGTGGTCGGTTAACGTCGGTTAACACCACATATACACAGTGCCAAATCCCAGAAGACTGCTTTCTTCATAGTCACGCCGTGAAAGCCTCAAATCTTACATATTTCAGACAAGTTACCATATTCACATCTGTAGCAAACACGATATTAATATCTTCAATGCTTCAAGCAGTCCTTCCTGAGAATATTTTACAATTTTAATTTTAAGCCATGGCACTGGTACTGTTCTCATCTTCTGATGAAATGATTGGAGATGTAACGGACCTTTTCCTTCTTGAGAATGATGCTAATGGCAAGGGTTTCTTCAACATTTCCACGCCATTTTGAGCCTCATGCACCACAACAGCCTATAAACATAAAAGAAGCAAATTAAGTTGCTCACTCTATAGAAGGCACATAGACTTAAGTAGCATCTTCATGGTTTTTGAGCAGAGTGTAGCAGTGTGCTCAGAAGAAGCAAGAGATGCGTGCTTCACATGTTAAATACAGTAAAACTTGGTTATAGCAACATCGGTTTCTGCGACACCTTGTCTATTGCGTCAAATATTCAATGGTACGAACCAATTCCTCATAAAGCAACTGTTTTTATACCTTGCTTAGTACGACATGCACAAATGCATCAACCTCGTATGTAACGTCATTTTCATTCCTGAATTTCTCTGATATCGTGGGAAAGTTCGATGTGTCTGCCCACCCTCACTTTCTCTACTTGCTGACGTGACTGTCCTGGAAGAATACGACCGCGGGCTGCAAGAGGAGCGTGGGTTTTATGCGAAAACAAGGGTGTGGGGTGGGACTGCGTGAATAGTGCAAGAGGACGCGGCAGGTTGTTAACTGCATTCCTTTCCTAGAATCTCGTCTAACAGGACCTCACATTGTCTACTTACCCTATAGTGTTCCTGCCTAAACCCAGAGAAGTGCAGTAGCGAAAACATGGCAATGAAAAGGAAAGTTTTAAGCATTGAAGAGAAAGTTAAAGTGATTTGTGAAATATTGTGTGTATTGTCAGTGAAAAGCGCTGTAATATGTCTTTGATATTACACATTTGGGCAATTCCACGTTAATGTTACGTTAGTCTGTACTTAACTACGTATTTCACTAAAAAATGCAACATTTTAACTCGGTTTTTGGTAGATTTTTACGTGACTAACATAAGGCTACTGTGGAAGTGCCCATTTCGGTTACAACGACATTCATTTATAATGACACTATTTTTAGGTCCCTTTGATGACGTTATAACCAAGTTCTACTGTATAGTAGTGCTTCTGAAGGAAGTCGTCTTCTGGGTTTTGGTGCCGTGTATTCTTCGTTTTGGCTGACGTTCCTCCGAAACATCAGCCAAAACGAACAATACACGGTGCCAAAACCCAGAAGACGACTTTCTTCATAGTCATCGCCGTGAAAACCTCAAAACTTATATAGTAGTGCTTCTGTTTGATTATAACTTACTATAAGTGGAGAGGGGCTATTTTCCTATACCATACAACAGGTTTTCAGAAATGAGGAAACTCTTAAGTTGATAATGAGAATTAACTTATCATAAGGTGTAGCCAGAATAATGACCAAGTTTCTATATGTGGTAAAATGTTAGTTTTTCATTTTGAGAGTTAGTTGCATGGCTTCAAAATTCAGGTTTGGTAGGCATGTGAGTTAAGTCCAGCAAAACCCATGCCACCTCTTTATTCACCAATACAAAAAAGGTTTTATGTATCAATGAACCAACAGAAAAGTAAAATTCTGTACTGTTTATACAAAAGTTTAGTTATCAGTAATGCATTCATTTTCCTACTGTATACTGGGAAATTACAAAATTACCTCAAAGTTTCTCCTTGACAGTATTGGTGTAAGGTCTTGGGCATGATGCTGAACACACTGAGGAGTTGTGAGGGCTTGATTTAAGTTAGCTTGGGATTCTGCAGACTGGCAGTCACTCTCAGCAGAGTGCAAAAGAGCCTGTATAGACTTATGATCTGTCTGAGATGAGTTAATTTCAGATGATGTTGGTGTGATATAATGAACCTCATCCATTAAAATGTGTTTAACTTTTGTCAATGTCTTGGTCCTTTCTTTCACTTTGCTATGAAAACATAATCATTGGCATGTACCAATTAATTTAAATAACTAAACTTCTTTTAATTATATAACCCTAGATGTAGTAGCATAAGTTCTTATAAAGGTAGATTCTTTCTCAATAAAATAGGACACAGTACTCCCCCCCTCAAAAATTGACAGCTGTTTTAGACAGTGTTATGTGTCCCCCACCTTCAGCTGCAGTTTGAAAGGTTCAAGCAACTTCTTTCTCAGAATTCACAGTGGTTTACTCAGTTAACAAGCTACTGGTGCTTACACATTCAGAAACCGTTTCAGTTACTGCTTCTAGAGTTAAGATTTGAAGGACATGTATTATTTGCCACAGAAGAAGTGGTGTAGGAATCAGAGAAGTAGAAGTAAATATATACACAGGTTAGTGAAAAGTAAGAAAATGTGTTCGATCAGAAAATTAATTAAAGACATTTGTAACAGGAAGAAATATGCATCATAAAATTGGCATATGAATATTATGTGCTAACCTTTAGCCGAGCTTCCTGTTCACTCTGCAGATACTCCATACTGCATGCAACCTCTCCCATCTCAGCAGTTAACTTAATATGATACTTCTGTGCTGTCTGTTTATTCTCTAGTACCTGCCAGAGCAACTGCATCTTCTTTTCCATCAACTTCAAAACCAAACAAGTAAAATGATACCAAGATGTAAAAATATTTAGGATAATATTTTATGTTGTGAACTTTGCTGACCAGCAGCAGTCACTCAGTCAGTATAGTTCGCTTTCAGACTAAAATCACGGGAAGTTTTTTTTAAGAAGTCTGTAGCATCCAACTAAGAGTCTCAATTTATTCCTCTATTTTTATATATAGTGTGACGTATTTGTGCTATGCAGGACACCCCCTCCCCCACCAACAGTGACGCAACACCTTCGGAGCATTGCCGTTGCTATGGTAATAGGCCAGTCAACACCCCGCCCCCTTCCGTGGTGACGTCACCAAGGGGTGCCGCGGTTGCTATGCAACAGTAAACAACTCCCGACAGCGTTGCTAGGCTATCAGCAAATGCGGCGTCAGGCAACAGCAGTACCTATCACGTTACTATTTTCTGTCTTGTCCGTCCCGAGGCTAAATAAGGAGCAGCGAACACTATTCAGGGTCAGTTAGTTAGTAGTATTAAAACTAAAATTCTGGACTGTATCCATCGTCCCAGTCAGTTGAATCACGACGTTTCGGAAGCTGGATCTGCTACCGTCCTCAGGTAAGTAAAATGGAGGTAAAAAAGGGGGAAAAAATGGGAAAAAAATTAAAAGGTAAGGAGGGTTCTTATGTATCCTATACANATCTATTCTCCATCGTCAGGATCCTTTAGCTCTTATTAGTTAGTAGTAGTTAGTAGTGTGTGAGTAGGAGTGACACAGGGCAGATGGAACAGCCGCGGAGTTCAGTTGCAACGGAAAGAAGAATACCGGAACGTGGTTAGAAGTGATAGTGTGAGAAGCAGATGCTTGACTCACAAGAGAATTGGGAGTGTGTAATACAGTGACACTGGTATAGCTCCCGTATCATACTGTAAATACGTGTAGACTACTGACGACAGTGTGAAGAGATTTGTGTGTAGGGTTTGTAAAGTGTGTAAACCCATAACAGTGTTATAATTAATTGTAGCCAAGACTTGTAGGTTGTTAAATAAACCAATTAACAATCTGAACGGCGTCTTCCGTAGCAAAACATGTTACAATATATATATATATATTGAATTGAATTGAATTT
>NW_019733349.1:396451-419604 GCF_002891405.2 Cryptotermes secundus
AACGCTCAAGCCGAAGATTAATCTCCCTTACACACCTGTTAATCCATGGCTTGTCATGTCGCCAGAGAAGACCAACAAACCTCACATTGGTGTGACTAGTTTTCTGGGCAATGTCACTTAAATCTTTCTCAATTTGATAATTGAGGTTTCTCTCCAAACTGTTACCTGGCCCCCCAACTATAACTACCTGATCTTCTTTACTAAAACCTTTGCACAATTTTCCAATGTACCCAGTGACATTGCTCAGATCAGCATTGGGCTTGAATATGCTGGTCACAGCATATGCATCTCCCATTGCTTTCTGTAGCCTCTGCCCAATACCCCTACCATGACTGCTACCCAGCACTAGAATCTTATGCTTAGGCTTAGCCTCTGACACAGGCTGATCTATAGCGTCACCATCAGTATATGTGTGTGTGTGTGTGTGTGTTGGACCAAAAATCAAAACACCTCAGAAACTGGAAAGAAGTATTAATTTTCTGGGAAAAGTAAATATTGAGGGAAGGTAGGACTAGAACTCAAAACCTTTAGCATGTTAAACTTTCTGGCACTATCCTGGGTTTTTCTTGGAAGCACTGATAAAAATTTCAGATATTCTCATGGTAGCTGATTTTATAAATTTCATACCTCTTGAATAACAGTTATGCCTCTGTCAAGTTTAACCTTCGACATAGTTGAATACATGGGGATCATGTGCAGCACAGTGGTTCATTTAGTTAATATAATGTTAATTAATGTTAACAACTTAGGAAATACAAGTATTATGTTTCTGGACATAATCCATCATCTTGTTTTTATTAAAACACCACCCTGTTTTTTATTCAAAATACAGTGTTTTGGAGACTGGAGTCTGTCTCCATCTTCAGGTAAAATCTACTCAGTTGGGCTCAATCAATAGAGCTAGTTCCTATCTCTGGACATGGGGACCAGCTCTATCGATTGGGCCCAACTGAGTAGGTTTCCCCTGAAGACAAAGATAGAATCCGGTCTCTGGAATATTGTGTTCTGAAATATAAACAGGGCAGTGTTTTAGGTAAAACAGGATGATAGATAATGTCCAGAAACATAATAGCTGTATTAATGTACCATCATCACTACCTTATTAACTTATGAAATGTACACCTAACATAATTCTGGTTCATTCACTCCTATTTAATTATTTTGAAAAAGTTGAGACATATGGAAAAACATACTAGATATAGAATGTATATTTCATTTTTCCTTAGAGCTTTCATCTAGGACATTTTATTTTGCGACTTATGCTTGAGATACATGAAGAAACACATGTGGGTCTTTATGTAACATGTCCTCTTCTGTTCTGATTTTAACAAAAATTGGACTGTGTCCACAAATTTTTTTAAAACTCCCAATATAAAACAGGATATGTGTGTAGCATAGTTGGTGAGGCACTATGCTACAAGCTGGAAGGTCATGGGTTGGATTCCTGATAAGATCCTTGGAATTACAATTGACCTTATCCTTTCAGCCGCACTATGGCCCTGCAGTTGACTCAGCCTCTAATAGAAATGAGTACCATGAATCTTCCTGGGAGTAATGGAAAGCCAATGTGTGAGGCTGACAACCTCACCATGCTCTACGAGCTGATTGTATAGAAAATGTGGGAGCCTTGAGGTCTTGCAACTCTGTGGGCCTCCATGGCCTGGTAGAGGGATAGCTTTACCTTTTTCTTTTAACCCAATATCAAAATCATGGTAGGATCTGTGATGCTGGGCTGTTGTTTTAGTGATGCTGACCTTTTGGGTTCTGCTATCACTGAATGAAGGAGAATCACTCAGTTTTGGGTGTGTAGACAGTGGCTGGTGAGACCTATATAGTATGTAAATAACCAGTACACTTGAAATCCATTGGCCCTGGGGCACAATTATCAGGTACAGTGTCTTTGTTTATTTTTATATTTTTAACAGTGTCATTCATCCTGCATGAACCGATTTATACATACCTCCTGTTTCACCATTTTAATTGCTTCACTTCTGTTGTAAAGTTCCTGCCTCAACTGCTCAGCACATGATTCCATTTCATTTTCCTTTGCCTCCAAGGCAATTCTCTGGAAAAGAGATGTGTTTTTAGATACTCCATGCAAATACTGGACCTATAACGTCATATCTTCTGAATGCATCATCAACTATATAATCCAGTACCATCCCACAAGTATGCAATAAGTTTCCAAATGGGAATAAACTTCTGCTTTCTTTGACGGTGTTTTAATTAGATTTATGATTTATGGGAACCAAATTACATATTCAGAATATATCTGACTCAAATTTTGGCACGGTATTAGTCCTGTAATGTGTTTCAGTCATGAACTCTGGTAACATGTGAAATGTTAAATTAAAACTGAAATATACAACACGTATGTTACTAACTTTCCATAAATGATCTCATAGATTGTGGGCCATACATGACACTAGTGAGGCTGATTAAAATGTGTTAAAATGAAACATATAGTAGAGTCTGTATATGTAAATATTTGTCTGATAATTTTCCTATCCAAAATGATCTAAAACAAAAATACTCTTTATCACCACTGCTTTTCAACTTTGCTTTAGAATATGCCATTAGGAAGGTCCAGGAAAACCAGTTTGAACTGAAATTAAATGGGACACGTCAGCTGCTGGTTTTATGGTAATTTTGTTATTCTACAGGGAGATAATATAGATACTGTAACATGATTCCTGAAGGCCAGAATAGTGGAGTCAGAGGAAATGTCCACTGCTTGACAATGGCTCACTAAACAAGTTTCCTCGGCAACAAATTTGCAAGCAACAATAGAGGAATTGTTGGGAGCGATGTTTTCTATTTGGTCCATGTGAAGTGGTTTTAAAGACGAGCCGAATACCTCCACTGTAGCCCTACGAGTCATAGGAGTGGCAGAAAGAAAGTCTCGAATCTCAGACAGTAAAACATGTTTACTAGTCCCATGAGACTTGGACCAGAGATTGACTGCCCCCCACATCACCAAACCCACAACTGTCTGACAGTAATAAGAAGCTGGTCACAAGCCCCAGATGGATGCTTTATTCCAAGACAGACTGGCTGACTGACCATCGGTCGTAACATAAGACTCGGACTCAGAATTGGCAGTCAAGTTCCGGAGTTCCAAGTGAGCAATTAGTCAATAGTTGAGCTCTACAAGGAAAGATGAGAAGGTGGCACTATGTGCCTGGTTGGCAGTTGGGCTGTGAAGAGGAGACTTTACATGTGCTCTAATTCAGTGAGACTGTTATAGTTCCTGTGTTAAAATTCATTGCCAGAAAATGGATAGTGGAGACTGTAATATACTATATAGTGAACTGTAGATTGTGGAAATAGCGACAGTGTTGTAGTTGTTTGTAGTATGACCTGTAAGTGGTCAATAAACCCAATAATCAAAAATCCCGTCTACAGTCACGCTCCATAAAACATGACAATACCATAAAAAAACACAGAAACTCTTAACTGACACTAGTAAGGGGGTTGGTCTAGAAGCAAACACACAGAAAATTAAGTACACTTTGCTGCCACATCTCCAGAATGCAGGGCATATCATGACATAAAGATAGCTAACGGGTCCTTTGAAAATGTGGCTCAGTTCAAATATTTGGGAACAACAGTAACAAATCAAAATTTTATTCTAGAAGAAATTAAGAGGAGATTGAATTCAGGTAAGGCTTGCTACCGTTCAGTCCAAACCTTTTGTCTTCTCATCTGCTGTCTGGAAACGTAAAAATTAGAATATATAAATGTTTAATTTGGCCTGTTGTTTCATATGGGTGTGAAACTTGGTCTGACATTTAAGGCAAAAGGCAAGAGAACACTAGGAAGACCTAGAGTTGTGTTGGAGGATAATATGTGCAATGGATCTTAGCGAGATAGAATGGTGTGGTATGGAATGGATTGTTCTGATTCAGGATAGAGACCAATGGAAAGCTCTTGTGAATATGGTAACAAACTTTCGGGTTCCATAAACTGTTGGGAATTTCTTGAGTAGCTCTGGCTTCTTCTCAAGAAGGGCTCAGCTTCATGAACTTAGATAGTTATTTCTATTTTGTCACACTGATATAACTTGTAGCATAAATTCTGCTGTTCTAATTATCAGGTGTCATGTTAACATCACACTTCCGCCTGCTACAAATAATTTTTTATGTGTTTAATCCTCAGTGCTTACATATCAGTGATGTTGCTTTCATACATGTTGTCTCTGTATATAATGCATACACTATGACATATAATGTACACTAATGCCTTCATAATCTTCATGATTTCATTTTTCTCACAATTTGTGTTGGAGGCAACTGTGTTGATGTAGATATGATACTGCAGTGCAAGAATTTAATTATTTCACTTCTGCATGCAGTCACTCAGGAAAGGGCAGAGATGGGCAACAATATATATATATATATATTGAAGGCTACAGTAACAACAATTAATGTTAAAATGCAGTTAATGGTGCTAAACATGTGAACAGCTTTGATAATTCAAGCATTATATAAGTATTCATATTATACTGAACATAGTCCATTGTCTGAAGTATATTTCATATGCATGGAATATAGGTGTTGGTTATACTCCTGTCTTCAGGTAACTGGGAGTCACTAGAACACATGTTTTGGATATTTTTTGATTAAATAATTAGTAGTGACATTTAAGATCAAACCCGTGATCTTCTGAGTAGTAGGAACAGTAAGATTTCCCTCAACATATCTGAATACTTTCCTGGCAGCTTGTACCATTACAAAAGCAGTCTATTGAGATGGCAAGGAGGACTTGAAAGACTGCTGCATATTAATACAAAAGCAAATAAATGATATCAATGACTCTAATAGTCATAACAATATTGAACTCAGTGTTAGACAAAGCATATTTTTGGCATGAAATTGGACGACAGGTCCAATTGGGATGGGAATTTCAAAGTGTAAACAATAACTATTTTGTCAAAGTAAAGGAAGGGGGAATATGTAGTAAAAAGATTATTTTATGTTATCCCCACAAATAGATTTAAGTTGTGAAATTACACAACTGGAACAATTTCACAGATAAATATGATATATGACATGGGAAAATACACAAACCCAAGTTAGAAAAATTTGTCTCAAACTTAAATTCAAATATTTTCTCACTATGACAAGCCACTCTGCTGAAATAACTGATAGTATTTTGTACACTTAATAAAATAAATGTTTCCAAATAACATACCTTATTTGTTTCAAAGTCAAGAATGTCGTGCAAGCTTGTATTCTCATGCTGTGCCAGGAAATTTTTCTGCATAACTGCCTTCAAGTGTTCAAAGAATTCCTTCTCTGCAACTCAGATTTTTACATTGCTTTACGTTTAACGATATTTATACTTCAAGGCCATATGTGGAATTTCACTTGAGAATTATGTGATAAATACAAGCAGACAGATGCACAATCACAAGTTCATACAATCTCTGTGTATATCACAATAAATTCTTATTTAATTTCACCATCATCAGAATGTGGAAATACAACATTTCAACATGGATATTCCGTATTCCGTATTGAGGGGGTGGGTTTCCCCATGCACTTAGATTGATACTGGTCCATTGTGCATCCCCCTTTAATTTCTACTGTCTCCATACCCTACCGGTACTGGTGCTTACTATCAGCCCCTTTCTGTCAGCAAGGTTCCAACCTCTTACTGGCAGTGGTATCTAATAGTTAGTCCCTTTCTGTCAGCGAGGTCACCCCTCCTCTGGCAGGGGTTCCTAGTCCCTTTCTGCCAGCAAGGTTTCTACCCTCTACTTGGCGGTGTTCAACACGAATATATATATCTGGTTCTTAATTATTTGTAGAGCATGGAGTTATAAGCAGATCTCATAAGCTTATTTCTCTGTTGCATAAATTTATAGTCCAACAGATATATATTATACAATAGCTATAATAATAATGTATAATAGATTTATTTTATTTAATTTCTTTGAAGAATTCATAATTGAAAGATAAGGTCTATACATGTCAAATGTAACTGCTGATTAAAAACAATAATTCACACGTATTCCAATCTTGTTTTCATTGACTCCGCTATTCAAATGAACTAAAGACAAGAACTGCAGTGTAAAATAGTTAAGTGTACAGTTGAAAGCAAAACACACATTTGAATTTGAATTTTATAACTTAAAGCTGACATATTATTCAGTCTCAAAGTTGGAGTTCTTTCAGTCATCTAGTAGGCCTAACATGACCATGCATAATGTAGTGTAAACCATCAGACCTGATCACTAGCCAAAAATCATCAAGATACACACTAATAACTTAAGACAATCTGCGAATGATAATTACCTTTATGAACCAAATTCTGCCTCTGCAAATTGTATTGCTCATGTCTGAACTCCAAAAACTGTATTAGATTGTGTATTAACTTGTCATCCATTGGATCTTTCAGCTCCAAGCATGGAAAGGCTGTACTGATACTTAAACACAAAATATGCCTTATTATAACAAAAAACATTAGTTGAAAACAATGTCGCTAAACTTATATAGGCAGCATCTTCCCACCGCAGCAGCCCAGGTTCGACCCCGGGTCTGGTCAAGTGGGATTTGTGGTAGACAAAGTGGCACTGGGGTGGGTTTTCTCCAAGTACTTCAGTTTCCCCTACCAATCTTCATTCCACAAAATTCTCCATCATCATAATCACCCGGGGCAGGCTACAATAGGCCAATCAGTGGCCGCCGTGCCGAGTGGACCCAGTTGGACTCCACCCCCCACTAAGCGAATATAAAGGCAGCATTCTTAGTTGCTTCAGACAAGTCATACTCAGTGGTTATTAACAATTCTTTCATGATGATCACTAATCATTTTTGTATTAACACGGCTTTGAAATATAAATTTCATTTTGAAAACTGGGATGTCAATACATCAGGTGCATAGTCTTAAAAAGCCTACTTTCCTATCCTTAAGGAAAAACGTAGCCTTATACGTGTGTCTATGACAGTGACAGTGACAGTGACAGTGACAGTGACAGTGACAGTGATGGTGATAACAGCCACATACAGAAGCAGATAAGAAGACACCTCAACTATGATCTAGTCATATGACCATATATGCACAAGTTTAACATACTATTCCAGCCTGTAAACATACAATCTCTGACACTGTTTGACAGTACTGATAACGATTTTCCATTTTATTACTATCAATACAACTCAACTGAACTCATATGGGCACAGGTGAATGGGTATTTTGGAGAGCGGAATGGAACCTTCAGAACTGCCAACATGGAGGAACTGATCCATGAGGCAATTTTCAGTATCTCCAGTTACATGTGGCCAGGAGATATGAAAGATTTCTAGAATGAGATCATGAGGGATGAAGTTTTGGAGTCAGTACTGATCAATCTCATGCATACAAAGATGACAAAAACACTGATTCCAGCATAATTGTATGGTCAAATTAAACGTCAATAAGACAACTCAGAGCCTTGGAATATTTTAGTTCATAGAAAATTGCTTGATAGCTAATCAAGAGAAGTAGGGAGAAGAGGGAGTGAAGTATTGGAGGAATATAAGAGAAGAAGGAGAAAAATTACCTCCCTAATGTCTCGTTTATGCCATTTCACTCTGTGTGACTTTTGTTTCTTAGAACACAACTGTCACACCAGTCAAGAAATCCCTGTACTACTAGCTCTTTGTTGTGTCCAATAATAAACAACCACCAATTTAATTTGTCTTTCTGACTTAACAATTGCAGGATTCCACATTCCAAATCAACATTCAAATCAGCAAATAACTATCAGATTATGGTTCTCTGGATTGTAACACTGTGAAGTTCAGAGATAGCCAGGCAATTTGGAGCAACATATTGGCTTAGTCTTTGGAACTGAAGGATAATCCAAACAAGAAACCAGCACAACCTGACTCAGCTAGCCATCTGCTTTTTCTGGTTTCTTGCATGACTTACTCTTTGACCCTGAAGACTGAGGTGATACAGACCTCCGAAATATTGGGCTGTCTCTGAACTACATGATATTATCATCCAGAAAACCAAACTGCATAATCACTGCTGTGAGAACCTGAAATTAAAAATATAACTGTCAGTTTATTAGAGGATATTCTTTGTATTATTATGTCTGTAAGCCTTCACATCATATAGTGCTCTCTCAACTAATTTCGTTTAATTATTGTACCTGCATATATCATCAGAACTTTGTACCCTCTCATCTTGTTCCAACTTCTGCAATGCCTCCTGGAACATCTACAACATGAAAAATTACACTGCCATTTTACACAGATTATATCAATCCAAGAACAATACAGTGTATTATCTGAAATTAATAGTGTGTAAAAAGCTATACGGAATGAAAATAGGAGCAGGGATAGGCCAATCAGCATAGTGATGAGATTACACATTGGACAGCCAAGAAATTATCGTTTGATTCATGATACTTTTCTCTTCTCCACACTATCCAGACCAGCTCTGCAACCCACCAAGCCTCATATCCAATGGCTACTTCCCAAAGAGTAAAGTGACTGAGGAATGAAGCTGACCACTTGCCCCCACATGATGGCAATATAACTCCACTTCTCAGTCTGTCTTCATGGCATGGTGCCTAGTTGGGCACAGGAATAACTTTTACATTTTTACTTTATAAAGAGAGAAGTATTACTTTACAGTCCACAGTAATTTCTTTGTTTGTCTCCTTTCTAAAAATGTAAAAGAAATTTTGATATTATTTTAACACAAGTTTTGTGTGTGTTACCAAACAAATTACATTAAGAGATCATTCACAATTTATAATAAGTAAATGCAACTAAAATTGTAGTAAGAAGACACATTTATGAGACATTTGCAGTAGACTGGAATATAATGGATTTTAGGTAACTTGTGAAAATGTAAGCTTGATTGAGATGGTTCATGAGAGAGTTCAATGAAAAGATACAGCTGAAAATCAAATTGGTTCCACTATCTGGAAAGATTAAGAGAAATCAGATATGCTAAAAGATCTTACCAATTTACTGTAATAAGGATAACAGAAGAAGAGGTAGATAATATAAAATATGGACAGACCAATTCTGAATTGAACCTTAGAGCCACAGCTGTTTAGTAAGACTAACCCATAGAGATGATGATGATGATGATGATCCTGCTGCTACTGATGATGATGATGATGATGATTACTATGACATAGGATTTCCCAGGATCCTCGAAATTGGAAAGATAAAAGTGAAACCTGACAATACATATTCCATGAATAATTCATATGTTCATTTTCGTAAATGGTTCTACATTTGTTGCTTTTCTCTATCTTATATTAATTGAAATCAGAGAAACTGATCACATAATGATTTACCTGATTAGCTCTTCTCCTGCCAACTGGAAACCCAGTACTTTTTACAGTAGATGACTGATGTAGAACTTGCACTTCCTTTAGAATATTTGCAAACTTCATAACATGCTGTAACCATGAAAAAGATCCAAATGACATTTATTTATGACCGTGAACAACTGTTCTAGACCTGACTGAGTAAACGATGTCATTCATTAAACAAGTCTTCTCTGCAAGGTAACTTTGTACACAATTCAAAGGAAATGTCAAGACAATCCTTAATTTGCCATGCTCTGCATCTGTTTTAAACAAGACTATGTATTCAAATGTACTGCTGTTGTTTTAGAAAAATACATGACAACTTAGTGCCCTAGTCCCTTTTATATGCATTACCCTTTAACCGAATGTTTTCCATATATGTGAAATGTAAATGTTATTCATTAAAGGTTAATAAGGGTACCTGCACAGTGATCTAATTGAAAAACGTAATTTTGATATATATTTATATTCTATGTTTCATCACTGAAAGAATACTAATTCCAAATTATTGACTACAGTGGTCAAACAACCAGTGTTAATTGGGTCCCTTGTTTTGACATTCTGGCATGTCCTCAGGTTGCTGATGGAGGTGACAGAGATCCTATAGAGATCTATTGAAGAGACTACAGATCTTAACTTTGCCTTGTGAATATATATATTCATTAATAGACTTCATTACAAATAATGAAGAATATTTTCGGACGAATGCAGATGTACACAGTGTTAACACAAGACACAAACACTGTCTTCATGAACCAATTGCTAACCTCTCATGCTTTCAGAAAAGCACATATTATCCTGGGATCAGTATTTTTAATAACCTGCCATCTGATCTCAAAGGTCTTATGATTGAAAAGGCACGATTTAAAATAGCACTGAAACAATACTTAAATACACATTAATTCTACTCTGTTGATGAATACCTATTGTCTAGAAAATAGCTTATGTATCTTTAAATAGCCTTGTGTGTAGTCACTGTGTATTTTTGGTTTCTCTTGTGTGACAACTCCATTGGGTCTCTACATATGTTTTGTATTTATATGACATATTCCACATCCTACAGTCATTTTGACTAACATTGGATCCATGGAATGCAATGTAATGTAATATAAAGACTTCAGGTATGGATGGTAGCTGTGAATATATTCAATAAGTAGTCATGGACAGTTGACAAAGAGTGGTCCTCCAGCTGGGGAGTTGGGCGTGGAGCTAACCGCTCCTCACAATAGAAAAATAAGCTTGTTACAAAACGTTACTTGAACAGATGCTGTGAATAAACGATGTAGGCTAAGGAAAATGAACCAAGATTTGGAACTTGCCATGTAAGAAATTTGTATAGGGCAGGTTGGCTCAACAGAGTTTCGAAAGATATATCAAAATACATGTTAGATTTAGTGGGAGTACAGGATGTCTGATGGTACAGGGGTGGCACTGAACCAGCAGGCAAATATACTGCGGCATGTAATCCTATTGCTAGGCAATGACCGCAAAATAAGTCACTATACAGTAGCCGTTGCTACGTAACCGCTGCTCAAACAAGTATATTTCAATTGCAACAATTGCACTGCAACAGAGGAATGGTGTTTTCTACATGGTCTGTGCTGAGATGTTATAAGCAGGACCAATTAGCTGTTGATTCAGTTGCAATGCCCTTGCAGTGCAGTGTCCTTGCAAGTTGTAGAAGGCGACAAAAAGGGAAGTCTCAAATTTAACACAGTAAAATATGGTCACAAGTCCCAAGGGACTCAGACCCGAGAAAGATTGCACTGGCAAGGGCCAGCATCATATACAAATGACAGACCCATCCTCTCATTAGAGAGGGCGCCCCACGAAAGGAAGACCGTAACTGTCAAACAGTAAAAAATATCTAAAGACTTACTGACCAACTGACTGACTTTTTTGTTGATTCAGTCAGTTGGATGATGTTAGTGAGGAGTCCGCTTGCTCGGCGGGACTGATGGTATGCACCATTTATTGGTAGGGTATAGAGACTGGTAGAATATATAGGGAATATAGAGGGAAGCACAATGGACCAATACTGGTCTAAGTGCATGGGGAAACCCACCCTCTCCAATAACTAACTAACTAATGAGGAGTCAGTGATTTAGTTAGATAACTGCTGGGCTCATTTACTGTGAGCTGTTACTGTGAGAAGCTGGTAGCTGAGGCCAGGAACAGTTCAGGAACCCAGAAGAAGGAGAATGTCCACCGTTGGAAGCCGTTACCAAGCAGCAGCTATTGAAGACCCTAGTTTGTCCTAGTGATTTGTGAAGTGTATAGAAAAGTGACAGCATAATCCTTACTTGCAATCACGAGTTGTGTGTTTAAGAGATCAGTAAATTCAATTACTAATCTAACCTCCCCTCCATAGCTACTGAAAGTGTGATAATACATTTTTCTATGGAAAAGGGATTGAGAATCACGAGTTACAGTTTTTTTTACACAAGAGAATCATATCAGTAGTTAAGAGCACAGAGTGTGTGATAAAATGTCATACACGATGCAAAGGGGTCACTGGTGTGATATTGCAGCTTCTCAAGGACTCATCTCCATGGAGTTAGTTTAGTTAGTTAATAAGAATATCTTTCTTTTTGTAATTTTAAATAAATCATGATATATTATTCAACCCTGAATAAATAATTATTATGCTGCACTTTGTCCATTGTCCTAGGTATAGTTAAATTATAGAACATTTTGGAAGTAAATCCAGCTTTTATAGTTATATAATTTAAATATGCCCAAGACACAACAGTGTCCAGCATAAGAGGTTTATCATGAATAATGGACCAGTGTCAGAAACATTTAGAGGATTGCTGTAATATTGTGTTATACCTTCTGTGACCAGAATCTAAACAATTTTTTTTTTGCAAGAGAAGAGAATGATGTCCAGATAAGTTGTAAAAAAATGTTGCATTCACTGTAATGCCGTAACATTAAGGGAAGTTTAGAGCATATATTGTTTGTAGGTCCATGTGCACTGATGGAATATCACAACCGGTATAATCTGAAGCTATAGATTCTCCATGTGATGTAAAAATATTCTTGAGCAATCAGCTGTCATGTGGTTAAAAATTATTGATGTTTCAGGGACCATCACTGTCCCTACCATCAGGGTCCAATGATAGGGATTTTATCACCCTTGCCACTGCAATGGTTTCAAATCTTTTACTCCTTGTGATGTTCAACCAGTAGCATAAAAAATAAAGCCAGCACTTGACAATATTTCTGCAGAAATATCAATGATATTCATGGATATTAACCATGCCTTCTAGGTTAAAGTGTTCAGTAAAAAATCAACTTATCCCACAGTACTTTATCTCTACATACAACTCTACGAGAAACCTAACACATGAATATCTGGATTTAAAACCGTTTCTACTTACTAGTGTCTCATCAAAATTTGCAGCTCTGGGGTTCACACAGATAAGCGCATGTATATTACTCTCTCCCTCAAAGAAGTTCTTGAAGAGATATGTTAGTTTTGAGTCACGGTAAGGAATTAACTTTTTCATTCCTAGCTTTTGGTTTTCATGCAGTATTTCTAGACAAGTCTTCAGTGTCATCAGGGAGTTGTTGATATTGCCTGCAATTAAATTCATGTTGAGGTTGTCTGCGAGAAAGTGCTAGATGTCCATAAATGTTTTTCACCAAAGTACAAAAGAAACAAAAATCTGAATACAAAGAGCAATTTTGTACTTTGCTCAAACTGTGACAATTTTAAAACTAAAATTTGCAAAAATTATGTTCTTGCTAGCAGAATGAAAGATGATCTCATATCACTGTGAATTCTAGTGACACTTTGCAAATCCTTTTATGAGTAAAGTCGGTTTTTATCAAGAACCCTATATGGTATGTGTTTTATAATTCTGATAATTTCTATAATTCACATAATTTTAAGGATATAAGTTTTTCAGTTCTTACTAGTACCTGACTCTCCAAGTCTCTGGCTTGTGTTCTTCATATAATTTGTGCACTTACTACCTGCCAAATCCACAAGACAAAGTTTACTGACACAATAGGCTCCTTTCTGTTCTGGGGCACCTCCGAACTGGTCAAGCACAGCCTGTAAGTATATGCATCAGCTCTTCCAGAATTCTGGAGAATATATTGACTCACATTTTTGTTTGTGAAACACTTCTTGTACTGGATACTCATGTAATCCCGGACCATAACAATTATCACATTTTTAAAATACAAGACAGAACAGAGGAATTTTTTTAAGTACACAAAATTTAAGATGCTTCCTGTCACATGGCTTGGATCGGTTCTGTACTTTGCAGAAACAGTTTTTGGGTCCATTAAGCATCACTAATTGATACACTGGCAGTCATAATGTGATATGCCATTATCAAAATTAACCTAAGGATCTTTAGAATTTTTTCATAGATATTAGAGTTAATTTTACCGACCACACAATACGTTTTTTATTAACTGTCGCACTACATGTTTCGACCTCAAGAGGTCATCCTCATTTAATTTAAAATTTAATTAAAATTAAAATTTAAAATTTTAACATTTGTATTTTTTAACTTATATTTTATAAGAAGAACTTGACACATATTATTTGAGCGTGGACCTGAACAGGATACAGGCTCAAAATAAGTGGAAAAACGAATGTGATTGCGTGTGATTGTGCAACTGTGTTCGTACACCTGAGGATGACCTCTTGAGGTCGAAACATGTAGTGCGACAGTAAATAAAAAACGTGTTGTGTGGTCGGTAAAATTAACTCTAATATTCATTAAAATACACAACAGGATGCAACAAACAATTAAATTTCTTTCATAGATTTCCAAGATCACAGAGTTATTCTAAACTGTCTATAGTATAATCTTAAGCCTAGTACAGAGGACTGTCTCTTCAATTACCTTTCAAGTATAAAACCCATTTGTGTTGGGTGAAAGTAAACTGCAATAGACGTATCTGTGTATTTTAACTGAAATATGTTGTATTCACATTTTTGTGCATCAGAATGAGTTATTTTATGTAATCAATAATTCAATGACATGTAATAGTCATACAGGAGGCCAAGTTTCATGAAATCTCCCTGGAATAATTTGGCAAAAACTTCACACTAACCTGAACAATTCTTATAGTAAAGACAGAATGACTACAGCTGAAACCAGAAGTGACGGACCCAAATATCTTGCGCTTCGTACACATCCCCTTATACAATATTTCATGTGCTTCTTTGCTTGACTTCACTTCTACTTCCACCACATCATGAACATACATATCATGGGTCCTATCCTCACGTACCAACTTTCCCTGAAGACGCCTATGGGTACATACTGTGGTTAGTTTGATTTTTATGGCATATAAATCCCATTTGAAATCTTTATATAGCTGTGATTCATACTTATGTTTTCCATAATCCCGGGTGTCTTCCAACAGATCATAGACTGCATTTTTGTAAACTTCTACGTAACTGATAAAAATGGCGTAAATGTTGTCCTCATCAATGCCCTCAAGTTGTATATAACATGGAGCCTGTTGATCACATTCAATTGCATCATCTGTCCTATAACAGACATGTTGTGCATAAAATTGAATGTGAAGTTTTGGAGAAATTAATGACTCCTAATTTAATTATCACTTTGTCTAACACAGTACAGTGTAGTAAATTAATATGTCACCACCATGCTTTTTGGAACCTCATTTTATCATGAAACTGAAAGTTTACACTGCAACCACAGTGAGACACCACAAATGAAAAATTCATCAGACATGAGTGGAACACAAATGTTGACAATGAGTGCTAACATGCAAGCAAGACATGTAGCCTTGGCTTACATTGTTAACATGAAGTTGCATAATTTGCATAAAGCAGATGAAAAATTCAGCATTTCCAGGTTTCAGAGGAATATGCCATTTTTGTTTCTACTGAGCAGAACACAAGAAAATTATGTGTGATTGTGCGTGTATGCACACACATGGGTGTATGTCAGAAAAATAAAGACTGAAGGGGTGGATCCATATATTCTAGACCTTGCCACTACATTTAACCTGTACTCCCATACCTGTGCATTCCTCTTGATATACAAAAGTTGTAGTGTCAAGGTACAGAACGCATGGAATCATGGCTCCTGTATACCTTAATGGCAAGGTCTCCTATATTTGATAGTTAATTTCTCCATTCATCCACATCTTTAATCTGAGAAACTGTTCTACAAGTTTTGTAATTTGGAGGGGGCCCTATGCTGAACAGTAGTTTTGTATATGGTATAAAAGTATATTAAAGACAATGAGATATACCAAGTGACAGGAAATAATTTGGAGAATGTGCAACTCAAGTCAGTGCATATCTTCCCACTTTTTACTGAATATAAAATCATGCTATTATACAATTTCAGTGTGAACTAAAATTTCTATGAAATATTTAGATAAATATAATTTTGGTAAATGTGCACTGACTGGAATTGACATACTGTGAATACACAATACATTTTTGTCACTATGTCAAAATTTGTCATGAAGCAACAAATTTCAATCAACAATGAAGACATTTGAAGTGGTACCCAATATGAGGCCATAACTTTGAACATTATTTAAAATCTGTTACGGTTTATATTAGTGGCCTGCTAAATTATTTTATGAGGTATTAAGGCAAACATAAAGTTGTCCTTGTGCTAAAATAATTAAGCAGTACACCATGAAGATGTACGGGAGAATTGATATATAGACACACGTTTTCTTGACCTCAGAGAAATATCCCCCCCATACCCACTGAATAGGAGGCTGGGTGGGCCCCAGAGCCGGTCTGAATGACATGGAGAAGTGAAAATTCTTGCCCCCACCCAGGATTCGAACTCAGATCCTTCAGTCGTCCAGCCCGTAGCCAATCACTAAATCAACTGTGCTATACCAGCTCATTTTTATGGGATACTGGGTTACAAAATGTACAATGAATCCTATATAATAATATTATTTTAATATTTGTTACTAAATGAATTCTGGCATGGTAACCTACCTTCTCTGCTGCTAATAACTTACTAGTGGAAAAAAAAAAATTGTCTAAAATAATTATCCCAAACTGAAACTGAAAAATCACGTCATCTTGCCTGCATGCATACTTCATCAGCCTCTGTGTTCTGTGTGCTTCACATTGACGTTCTTTCCAGGCATCTTCTTCAGCTTGCACTTCAAACCCATTCATTTTGTCAGGTTTGAAAACAAATTTCTCTGCCTGAAAGTGCATAATGTTGTTGAAGATTACATCCAGGGCACGGGATATTATTCCAGGTTTCCGTGGTTCTCCATTCATAGTGTAGGTCTTCCCACCTCCACTCAATCCATATGCAAACAAAAGGCAGCTTTTTCCTCTAAAAACATCATTGATGAGTGGAATAGTCGTCCATTCGAACACAGTCTCCTGACTGGCATCTTCTTCAAAGACACGATGAAATAAACAGTGAATCTCTCTATAATTTCCAGTCTGGAAGCCAACAGAAGTACTTGGTGGTGTAAGAGAAACTATCTTATCTGACAGAACTTTTATGCATGAAATATCACTGTCATTCTCCATTGATCGTATGCGACAGAAAAATTTTATCTGGCCTCTTTCTCTCATTTGTTGGCATTTGGCTTGAACGTTCTTGCTAGATTTCTTACAGTACCTGCAGACACATTTTACAGATATAAGTGCTCTTTCTGCTAATTTTTCTTCTTGCTATTTGAGCAGCAGTTTTTGTAAGTAAAACAATGTGGAAAAACAAATAGAAGCAATGAGTGAACGCTGTAAATTTCTAACAACCAAATCCAAACAACACACCACATTCCTTTTCAGACAAAATAATGCAGACAGGAAAACAAATTAAAAATGCTAATAAAGAATAGGGAAGTACCTAAGGTAAAGTGTCTTGACTGGTAGCAACCTAGGCTGGGAAGTACATATTGAAAGAACTTGATCATTGTATGTGGACAGGGTGCTAAGACACTCACTAGACTAATATTTACCTTTGAAAAGGGGCTATAAGGTGCATTGCAGTGTTAAAGCTATCGGAATTGTACAGAGATAATTTTAGACATCTAAAAATGTTAACAATATATATACATTCAAGAAACCATCTTATATGCAAAGGTAAACTGTAACTGCACTGTAAATAAACAAGTTCATACATAAAACACAAGAAATGATGATTATCATAGTTATGGACGTAATTTAGAACTGTACAGCAGTAAACCCCCACAAGCAGGTTGCATATTTTATAATGAATTGCCTAACAAAAAGAAAAAAAAACAAATAGTTAACAACATTCAGTTCAAAAAGGAAATTAACTTACTTATTAAGATATGCTATTATTCAATAGAAGGTTATCTCAAGGTACAATTCTCAAATATCAGCTAGTGATAGCACATGCACAGAATATGTTATATTTTTAAGAATTTTAATTTATTATCATTAATCTAATTGATGTGTTCCATCTATGAAACTCTAAAAATGTATACCCATTCAACTGTTTTATTAAAAATCACTACATGTTTTGACTACCCAACTGATCATCATCAGGTGATAAGAGTACTTGAAAGTGTTTTTGAATTGCAACAATTTTAACTAACATATGGGCCCATATTTACAATAGTTTCTGTCTACTATGTGTACTGAATTCATTAATATAAACATTAAAAATTATAAAATTACAAATTTGCTACAATATAATGTAGCAAGAGATAGTAAATTGTAAATGTAGGTCCAAATTAGTTATATGGTTTCAATTCAATAACACTTGCAAGTACTGTACCACCTGATGATGACCAGTTGGATGGTCGAAACATGAAGTGATTTTTAATAAAACAGTTGAGTAGGTATACCTTTTTAGAGTTACTTAGACCGAACACGGCAATTAGATTAGTTTGATCACCCAACAAGATACACTTTATAAATATTTTAATCATTAATTTTCCTCGACAATGTAAAATATGTATGATGTGGTCTATATCAATGTACTTCTATCTACAGGACGAACAAAGAATGAATGAATGAATGAATGAATGAATGCACGAACGAACAGCTGAAGACTTGACCAGAGTTGGATTTCCAATTATCTCCCTTGGTGGAAGGCGTAAAGTTGAGCGAAGAGGGATTAATTCGAATTCTCTCAGCTCTTATTCCTGATTGGTCTTTCAGTTTCGCATGAGTGCAAAATAACAAACGTGCACACCAGTAACTGAAGTATAGTTTGATTCGTCAAAGTGCGCACCATCAGTTAAAGTATTGCCTGATTCATCCTATGACAGAAGTTAGGGCTAACCGACGCTTCGTTATGAATTTTGTTGTTTTTTATTTCTGTTGCTTAGCACTTAATTCGTTGCACTGTATATGTATCCCTTTCTGCTTTCGTGGCTTATTTTGCGACTATATCAATATCTCGGTATATGTACCGTCGAATGGTAGGAATACTGGCCAATAATCAATTGGAAAGAGTTTAGAAGGAAGCGGTCATGGCCTAATGGAATTACTATCGAGGAATTTGCTCCGAGGGACTGAGGAAAACCGCGAAAACCTCGAATAGGATATAAGGTGTCCCAGCTGAATTTTAACGGCGCACCTACCGGGTACAAGACCCGAGCGTTATTGCTTCCTCAACCTGCCCGGCTGTTTCATACGTATTTATGGCGCAGTGTTTCATGCTGTTATCAACTGCAGTGTTTTATTCTTTGGGTTATTTAATATAATTAATTCGACTGAAGTCAAGTTCACCCGAATGAAATGAGAAAATATTAACTGAACATGAGTAGGAGGGAATCTGGAACGAGGAAGCAGCGGCCTATTTTAAAATACTCGTCTTATCCCAATACACACCCCTCCGGATGTATATCAGGATGGTATATCTGAAGAATATCATAAAAATCTGTCAATATAATCGATGACCTGACCGAGATATCAAAGGGGTATTTTCCACTACAAATATGCTGTTTATTCTGGATGCAATTGAGGCTACTATCGTATATGTGATATCAGATGTACTTACCAGGGGCGGTATCACTAAATTTGAAACTGTACTTACTTAATACGTGGTAGTAGTGCTACCTAACACGACGATGTTCGGAGTCTAACGTTCCTTTCATTTACAATTTTATACAGACCTATATTTTCCTTATTGCCATAATAAGTTCATCTATTCTCGTGTAAGTGCGCTCTCAACAATTATATATGTACGAATTCATTAATATATATATATTATCCCAGAATATTACAAAGTAGCAATGAGAAGTATCGCTCTCTCTTTCTCTGTACATAGCGTATAGTGTGTATTTATTTGACTGTAACAACCGGTAACAACGGAGAGATTTCGAATATCACTACACTCGGGTTTAATTCAGAAATTATGTTTATTATGCTGTCTTCTAGAAGTTCCAGAGGTTGACCATAAATCAAAAACAATTACCATTCAGATGACTATCAAAATCAAATTTAAAAACTTTCGATTACGCAATACTAGGTGTTGTAACATATTTATTATATAAGCCTTTATGGACAAATACACAGTGTGAAGAAAGTCGTCTTCTGGGATCTGTCGCCGTGTATTCTTTGTTTTAACCGACGTTTCGGAGGAACGTATCGCCTCCATCTTCAAGGCAGGTGAATTGCGTTGCGAATACAGATCCCAGAAGTCATAGTTATAGTCATAGTCATCGCCGTGAAAACCTCAAAACTTAAATACACAGTGTGTTCAACAAACTTAACACATAAAATGCTAAGCTATTATATTACTGTATGATACTTCGGTAGATGGATTTAGAATTTTGTAAATAAGATCAGTGTAACTTTATATTTAAGTGCATAAACAAATATAAAGCTCGTTCTGTAATCTCAGAACAAATACCCTCTTAATATTTTATTACCTATACAAATTATTGAATGTTGGCCTATAACGGAAGTCATTTCAAGGCGCCCGAGATATTATTTTATCCTTATTGTACACATACGTAAATAACACAATGCTTGCAAATTACTCCCAAATACAAAACAGTAAACCATATTGCTATAATAATAACAAACTGCAACTTACATTGCCAGCATATACACTCTAATAGTACCGCTATCATGAAGATCATGAAATCATGAAGCTAAATAACATTTGACTGTCCAAATCTGAATGCTGAACTGCAACTGAGACCGACTGAAACCCCCTCTGAATACAGAATGATATCATCACAGACAAGCAAGGAAGGATGTCATTACCGTCATTACTGTTCACAAACTGATCTTCCGCGCCACCTAATTCGTTTACTGTAATGCAACCTGGCAGGTAGCTTGAGAACTACTTGAAATTAACGGAATGTCTTTCTTACATTACTGTTTATTATCTGCCTTTGTGCTTTGCGCTATTAATCACTTTAATGATACTGACACCGAAGTGAACGGAGAAGTTCATGGAGGTAGGCCTAGGCCCACTGGAGCTGTAGTGCCAAGGGAAAAAAATGATACTGACATGTTCATTTCAGACGGCCTCTATGGTCTAGTGGTCAGAGTTCCTGGCTACAGATCCAGAGGTCAAGGGTTTGGTTCCCGGCGCTACCAGATTTTCTGAAACGTAGTGGGTCTGGAACGGGGTCCACTCAGCCTTGTGAGGATAATTGAGGAGCTATTTCAAGGAAACAGCGGCTTCGGTCTACAAAATCGAAATTAACGGCCATAGGGATTCGTTGCGCTGACCACGCGACACCCTCTATCCGCTGAAGTCGGCACTAACTTCGCCGACAAGCGGCAGTCACTCGGTCGGCATAGTTCGCTTGCGGACTAAAGCCACGGAGTTTGTTTGACATGTTCATTTCAGTCATATAAGACCACTCTCGTCTCACTAGCTAATATTACAATATTTCATTCCTATTCTATGTATTTCTTTCAAGGGCACTTAAGTGTCTACCCTTAACGGCAAAGGCAAAGATGTCCCTATTAACTGTCACGCCGTGACGACGTATGGGAGAGTGCAGAGATTGCTCCACGGATTCTTAACTTCGGCACTTGATAGAGGTGAGTGGTAAGCTTCATGCTCCAGCCGCTCCCCCTGACCCCAGAAAAATAACCTCTGCAACTCATTGATAGGAGATTGAGTGAACCATGGAGCCGCCCTGGACCTGCGGAAGATAGAAAATCTCTTGTCCCTTCCGAGATCAGAAACCCGAATTTAGGGTCGTCCAGCCCGCGACCTAGTCAGTATTCTACTCTTACAGTATGGTATTAGAAAATATGTGGCAAATAAATTCTAGAAACGTGCTATCTTATATCCTACGCTTTCATAGTTAAATAGTGGATATATTATAAACGAAATAAAAAACGAGCATAAATTTGCTGTTTGAGAGTTGTGCATAAAATATTCCATATCACTAAATGTTCCTATTACACGTCTTCAACATAATTACGTCATACTCAATTAATAAATTTTATCTTCTTATAAAATATACACTACATGTTCTTATATTTAATTTTGTGTTTTTATTCCAGCTGCAATTATGAGCAAAAGATAGCACCTAGTACTCATCTAAAAAACAACGCCACCTTGTTAAAGGAGAACGTTAAGTTTTTCTATCGGACTCACAACTGTTGTTAAATTACACTTTCTGATTAAATATTTTCATATGTCATATAAAATTAGGCCTTCATGATAGATCAGGAATGAGCGAACAGTCATTGATATCAATGCATTGCTTCAATTCTGTGAAGTGTATATCGTGGATTTTTATGAATCCATTCCAAACACACAGAATCCTTTAGAATCTACCTTTCCAAACTGCCCCGTAAAATGTATGTCCTTTTCTACCAACTGAACTTGCGAGTAACAAAAGCATGTAAGAAGGGTAACATGGATTCAGAATGTGTTTATGTAAAATTTTGTTTTATAGATCGTAGTTATTTATAAATGATTTATTTCTGTTGTTTTTGGAATTTCAAGCACATTCGGCAACAAAATAATACTTCTATGTTGGTATATGTGCAATGTGGTTCTCCTCATCTCGCCGGCTTTAGAAAGTAAACAGATATACACGTAGATCTATGCCGGATATTTGACCTACGAGTAAGACATCATTGGGAAATGAATTTCAGCGTACAGCATATATGTTTAAGTAAATGTTAGGCTCTCTGACATTTCTCCTTGGCAGGGTATTATTTTATAAAGGAGATGTGTAGACCCAATACAGACCAACTCCTTTCAGACATCTCCCTAGGTAGTGAAGTTCCTCTGGATTAACAACAGTGTTATTGTCTAAATATGCTTGAATTAAATCGCCGTTTTACATCGGATACTTAAAGTTTATTATTTAGCCTAAATAATTTTATTCTGAAATGTATTGAAGTTCTAAACTAAGGAGTGACTCCCTACGGAATTTTTTTTTTTAATTCGTTTAGTGGGGGGTGTTTTTCCAACTGGGTCCACTCGGCACGGTTGCCACTGATTGGCCTATTGTAGCCTGTCCCGGGTGATTATGATGATGGACAATTTGGTGGAATGAAGATTGGCAGGGCAAACCGAAGTACTCGGAGAAAACCCGCCCTAGCGCCACTTTGTCCACCACAAATCCCACTTGACCAGACACGGGATCGTACCCGTGCCGACGTGGTGGGAAACCAGCGACTAACCGCTGGAGCTATGGCGCGGCCTTCCTATGGAGTTAAATCATCTAACTTCCAAACCCTAGACTTTTGAAATGGTGGTAGCTTGAGATGGCCGGAGTTTATTTAAATGCCCGAGTACCAAATTGTGCATTCGGGCTAGTGGAAGCTCGCGCACACGCCGCTAGTAGAAGCGTATGCATAATCCTAAATATTTATTTTTAAATATAGTAAATTTCATTTTACATACATTTTTTGTTGTTATCTGCTTCACAT
>NW_019733350.1:0-4899 GCF_002891405.2 Cryptotermes secundus
ATTAGAGTTACTGGTTACACAGTCTCTCGGCCAATACTTCTGTATATCTTTGCGTCTAGGTTCCAACCTTCTTCAGCGGCAGCTATTCCAAGAACGACTGTGCGAATAAATTCAACCCCCTTTTATGTCCTCGGCCGCTGCTATGCAAATGAGCCTTTGTCATAACCGCGGAAACGCTGCTTTGTTGATTCCGCGATTCCTACGCGACGACCCATTGTTATTGCGTTGTCTATGGGAACGCTCCGTGTATTCGTCGTAACCGTGGAGATTCGATACAGTATCGCAATTGTTACTTCCTATGCAGCGGTCTGTGCTAGCGTTTCCATAGGGGTGACTCTTCTGAATTCCAAATTCCAATTCTGTTCTTCAAAAGACGCATATTTTTACCTGTCACAGGTGTGACATCTATATAATACGTATATAAAAACGCGCGCATTCGAATGCAACGTTGTATCAAAATTTCGAAGCAATCGGTGAAGAACTTTCGGAGATTCTAGCGTTTCCATAAGGGTGACCCTTCTGAATTCCAAATTCCAATTCTGTTTTTCAAAAGAAGCATGTTTTTACCTGTCACAGGTGTGACATCTATATAATACGTATATAAAAACGCGCGCATTCGAATGCAACGTTGTATCAAAATTTCGAAGCAATCGGTGAAGAACTTTCGGAGATTTAAGATCCTGAACAAACGAATATTTACATTTTTATTTATATAGATGATACATATCTAATTCTTTGTTACTAGAAAGCTATCTAAGAGACATTTGTTTTTCCGACGCATCAAAATTTGGTGAAAATGCGACACAGCCTTATCATTAAATAAATTTGTAGCGCGCATAGCCACTGCCTTATTAGGGTGATGCTTCTCAATGTACGATGCAACAGTTTCCCATGCTTTCAGCATTTCTCTTATTGCGCCAGAAGATTGTTGCTTTGCTGTTACCTCCTCCTCCTCCTCTGACAAACTCTTCTCCACAACTTCTTGTTGTGAAACACAATGCAACTCCAAATCGTGCACATCGTTGTTGTAGACAGATTGTACTCGTATGTGCGTGCTAGATCAGCCACGCTCACAACTCGTAGCTTTTCAACGATTTTACGTTTCGTTTCTACGGCTATATTTATTCTCATATGGCTGTCTTTATGCGGCTTTTTCTAAGGGGACATTTTTGCAAGGGTTATTAAAATTTGCACAAAAAGAAATTACAAATATGTCTGAACACAAGTTTGAAAAAATGTGTGATCACAAAGCGACACTACGATGTTAGCGGAACGAGTGCTAAACACAGACTGATGTAGAAAGCGCACAATCCGGGACTTCCCCTCTCGTCACTCGTTATGCGAGTCATTCTTTTACCATTTGTTTTGCTCGTTATGAGATGCGCTCGTTAAGCGAGGTTCCACTGTATATGCAACAGTTTATCATGTAAGAAAATTCGGAAATATAATATCCCATGTAAATATATAATGATTTGAAACGCTCTCAGAGACCTTCAATGGTAAGATGTTGCCGACAGCCAAACCTTGCTCAACTGAGCATAACGATGCGCAATATCCAGTTGCGCAAACCTATCATAATCTACCCTCACAACCTAACATCAGCGTAACTTACCGAGCTTCTCCCCTTCGAAGGTACATATGGATGCGCAGTAGTCTACCGCGCTAACCTAACCTAATTTATCCTAAATCAACGAATGGTAGCCAAGAGCCAGAACACTGAGTTACAGGTGGATGCACAGTAGTCCATTGCGCACACTTAACAGTGACGTCATTTACGAAGCTGCTGTTTAACGGAACAATGTATGGTGTTTTGGTCACAATAATGTCAAGTGTAAAGTGAAGTTCAAGTAGTCTAATGTTACTGCAGTATTTTTGTATAGTGTGGTGTTGTAGTGTTTTCAAGAATGTTAAGATTTCCTTCCACCCACACTGGATTCAAACGATTCCCCTCTTTCATACATATCTTGTGCATCTTGGATGAAGAATACATGCTTATAACAGGGTGGTATGCGAAATGAAACACGTCATTGGTGTTATGCTAGGAATGCTGTACAATGACATTGTGTAAACTGTGCATAGTGGTGGGTAGAATATGTGTTATAGCATGAAGACTGATGGCAAGTCATTTCTAAGTTAGAAGTGTATTTCTTTGTGATAGGCAACGGATTACACTTTTGGCATCTAATTTTACAGGCTTACATGTGTGACCAGGTTATATACAGCATCAGTGAATTATTTTCTTTCCATCTATTAAATTGCTTACAGTATCAAATTGTGCGCAGGAAAACACGAGTTGTTACAGGTGACATTCTTGTAATTGTATTTTATAGTCTAGTCTAGAGCATATGTAGTGATAGTTCGTTTTTTGTTTTAATGCTTAGAAGAAGGTTGAATGATATTTTCTTAGGTTCAGATCATTATTAGTGATTTCCCTACCTAATATATTTGAGCACTAGCTTTATGGGCTGGATACCTTTCATACAAAGTATATGTGTATCCAAAACATATTAAGGTTAATGATTAAAAAAATTTCGAAAAGAGAATAATTCGGGAACTGTTGGATATTGTAAGAGTCAATGAAGATAATTGTAATATCATGCACTTAGGAAAGTTCTGCAATGTCAATATTTCGGAAAAATGCATTTAGGACCATTATAAATATCGAAATATATCCCAGGTGTCATAGATTACGTAGTTAGAATAACAGAAAAATATATGAAAGAGTTTATCATGTGAGAAAATTCGGAAATAAAATGTACCACATAAATAAACAATGATTTCATACGCTAACAGAGACATTCAATCGTAAGATATTGCCGACGGGTAAACCGTGCTCAACAGACCGTAATTATGCACAGTAGTCATTTGCGCACACCTAATATAATGTACACTCACAACCTGACATTAGCGTAAATTACCGAGCTTCGCCCCCACCCAAGGTACAGGTGGATGCGCAGTAGTTTACTGCGCAATCCTAACCTAATCTAACCTAACCCAACCTAAACTAACATCAGCGACTGGTACCCTTGAGATACTGGTGGATGCAAAGTAGTTCGGTGCGCACACCTAAGAGTGACGTCATTTACGAAGCTGCTATTAACGTAACTTAATATAGGACTGCAGTAACATGGAATATAAATCCAAATATGACGTAATGTATAAAATTGAGCGTCTTAACTGTTTTTGAAACCATAATATCTGTCAGTGCTCTTATATTCCGACGTTATAGTGCTACGTGATAGCATAGATTGTGTCGAAAACGCCGCTCCCACATCACGAGTTTGCGTAAGCCCCACGGTGATACATATGATTACTGAATATCACATATGGCATTATGCTGCCCTCCAGTGGCATAACGTTATGACGAAAAATCTTTGTTGTCAGTGAAATGGTTCCCTTCGTTCTCGTGTATGGATACGCGACCAATTGAGTGACTGCTGGGCATTTGTTTCGCCCGAATTTCCCTTAGTGGATACGAAGTAGAAAAATATTATACAGGAAAATGGGTAAAAATAGGGTGAAAAATTACCGTCCTGTAATCGGACTGATATTCGAATGTTTCTGTTTCAGTCATGTTAATAGGTTGGCTGCCCTCTCGCTGACGTAAATATCTGGTGAGCACCGTCAAGGTATGTTTCATTCCTGGTATGAATAGTTGTTTATAGATAATAAGACGGTTTTATGTGTATGTTTATATACATATATGAACAAGTTGTGATTAATTGCCTGCTTGAAAGTATAAGTTAAAATATTCAGTGACATAGTGAAAAATGGTAGGTGTTAATGTGTGTATTATCCTGGACCGAGTAATGGCCAGTGCACCAAATTTTACAAACATGTGTTTCCTCTGTTCCACAAGGAAATCGAAGTGTTTTCCCTCTGAACCATGAAACTGAAGTATGTGTGAAGGAAGAATACATGAAAACGTACAGTTATTGATTTAACGAAAGTAAGTTAATATAAGAATAGTGGGTGTGTAGTGAAGCAGTGTGTCTTTGAGGTTATTCTTGCACTCTTAATAATATCGTGTGAATTATGTAGAGTGGTTTGGAAGAAATGTGTTTTAGTGGTTATATAGATAGAGAGTGAATGATATTTTATGAGTGCAAATTTGGTATGACAGAAAGCAGGGTGTAGTTTTGGTATGTAGCCTCTGAATATTACACGTGTGTGCAGAATGATATATTTTTTTGTGTTATTATAAGTACTTGTAAGAAGAGGGTGCAAAGTGAATTTCTAGTTCCCATTGAAGAAGTTATTTTTTTGAATCGGTGTCTCAGTTCTGTGTGACCGAGTGGTGTGTATAGTGTGTGTTGTTTTGGTTAAGGTGTTGTCGAATGTAAAGTGAAGTTAAAATTCTCTAGTGTGACATTGTATTTTTGTGTATAATATATACAGTGAAGTGTAGTGAGTAATTGTAATGTTTTCAAGAATCTTAAGATTTCCATTCAGCCACAATGGATTCAAAAGTTTCCCCTTTTATGTACATATCTTGTTTGTATGAAGTATTCTTGCTTATAACAAGGTGGTATGATAAGTAAAACACATGTTTTCATTGGTGTTATGCTGGCAGTCGTGTTAAATGACAGTGTGAAATGTGCACAGTGGTGTGTATAGTATGTGTTATAGCATGAAGAATGATGGCAAGTGATGTCTAAGTTAGATGTGTATTTCGGTGTGATACACAAAGGATTGCATTCTTGCCATCTAATCTTCCAGGCCTACTTGTTCTAGCAGGTAGTATACAGGATCAGGTAATTATTTTCTTTCCATCTATTAAACTACTTAGAGAATCACATTCTTTTCGGGAAAGCACGAGTTGATACAGCTGACAGTCTTGTAATTGTATTTCATTTTATTCCAGAACATATATAGTGATGTGCTGGTTTTTTGTTTTAA
>NW_019733351.1:0-2225 GCF_002891405.2 Cryptotermes secundus
AATCTTGCAAGCTAGCAACTCAAAGTTGGCAAGCTAGCAACGCAAATCTGGCAAGGTTCAACGCAAAGGTAGCAAGCTAGCAACGCATATTTTGCAAGTTAGCACGCTAGCAACGGAAATCTAGCAAGCTAGCAACGCAAAGCTAGCAATCTAGCAACGAAAAGCTAGCAAGCTACCAACGCAAATCTAGCAAGATAGGAAGCTAGCAACGCAAAGCTAACAAGATAGTAACGCAAGGCTAGCAATCTAGCAACTCAAAGCCAGCAAATAGCAACTGAAATCTAGCAAGATAGCAACGCATATTTAGCAATCTAGCAAGCTATCAACGCAAAGTTATCAAGCTAGCAACGAAAAGCTTGCAAGCTAGCAACGCAAAACAAACAAGCTAACAACGCAAACCTAGCAAGCTAGCAACGCAAACTGTCTGGATAGCAAAGCAAAGCTGCAGGGCTAGCAACGCAAAGCTAGCAGGCTAGCAACGCAAAGCAAGCAAGATAGCAACGCAAATCTAACAAGCTAGCAACGCAATTAAGAAAGCTAGCAACGCAAAGCATGCAAGATAGCAACGCAAAGGTAACAAGCTAGCAACGCAAAGCTACCAAGCTAGCAATGCAAAGCTAGCAAGCTAGCAAAGCAAAGTTAGCAAACAAGATAAGCAAAGCAAACAATCATGCAATGCAACCTAGCAAGCAAGCAACGCAAGTTGGCAAGTTTGCAACGCAAATTGTCGATAGCAATACAAGGATGCCAAGTTAAAAATGCAAAGGTGGCAAGCTTGCAACGCAAACATGCAAACCGGCAACGCATATTTAGCAAGCTAGCAAAGGAAAGCTAGCAAGCTAGCAACGCAAAGCTAGCAAATTAGCAAAAAAAAATAGCAAGCCAGCGAAGCTAATCCAGAAAGCTATCCACGCAAATCTAGCAAGCTAGCAACGCAAAGCTAACAAGCTAGCAACGCAAACCTGGCAAGCTAGCAACGTAAACTAGCAAGTTAGAAACGAAACGCTAGCAATCTAGAAACGCATAGATAGCAAGGTAGCAACGCAATGATAGCAAATTAAACAAAGCATATCTAGCAAGCTAGCAAGCCAGCAACGGAAAGATAGCAAGCTAGCAACGCAAAGCTAGCAAGCTAGCAAGGCAAATCTTGCAAGCTAGGAACGCAAAGCTGGCAAGCTTGCAACGCAAGGCTGGCAAGCTATCAACACAAAACTGGCAAGCTTCAACGTAAAGCTAGCAAGCTTTACAACGCATATCTAGCAAGATAGCAAGCTAGCAACGCAAATCTAGCAAGATATCAACGCAAAGCTAGAAATCTAGCAACGCATTGCTAGCAAGGTAGCAACGCAAAGCTAGCAAGCTAGCAACGCAAAGCTGGAACGTTAGCAGCGCAAAGCTATAAAGCCAACAACGCATATCTAGCAATCTAGCAAGCTAGCAACACCTAAGTAAGCTAGCTAGCAACGCAAAGCTAGCAAGCTAGCAACGCAAAGCTAGATAACTAGCAAAGCAAAGCTAGCAAGCTAGCAACACAAAGCTAGCAAGCAAGAAACGCAAAGCAAACAAGTAAGCATTGCAAAGCTAGCAAGCTAGCAACGGAAAGCTAGCAAAGTAGCAACGCAAAGCGAGGAAGTTTTTCACGCAAATCTAGCAAGCTAGCAACTCAAATCTGGCAAGCTAGCAACGCAAATTGGCAAGTTAGCAAAGCAAAGCTGGCAAGCTAGCAACGCAAAGCTGGCAAGCTTGCAACGCAAAGCTGGCAAACTAGCAACGCAAACCTGGCAAGCTATAAAAGCAAAGATGGCAAACTAGCAACGCATATCTTGCAAGCTAGCAACGGAAAGCTAGCAAGCTTGAAACGCAAAGCAAGCAAGCTAGAACGCAAAGCTTTCAAGCTAGCAACGCAAAGCTACCAAGCTAGCAACACAAAGCTACCATGCTAGCAACGCAAACCTAGCAAGCTAGCAAAGAAATGCTGGCAAGCTAGAAAGCAAAGCTGGCAAGCTAGCAACGCACACCTAGCAATATAGCAAGGCAAAACTATCTAGCTAGCAACGCATATCTAGCAATCTAGCAAGCTAGCAATGTAAAGCTAGCAAGCAAGAAACTCAAATCAAGCAAGCAATCAACTCAAAGCTAGGAAGCTAGCAAGGCAAAGATAGTAAGCTAGCAACTCAAAGCAAGCAAGCTAGCAACGGAAAGCTAACAAGGTTGCAACGCAATCC
>NW_019733351.1:2627-6216 GCF_002891405.2 Cryptotermes secundus
TGGATACTGCCTCATTATCTCACAATAACACTTGTAATAACACAACCTTTAACAGCATGGCGTATATGAGCAACTAGACTTACTTGCAATACAAATGTAGATTACAGCCGTTGTCCACCCTCTTATGGAATACATGTCGCCGAGAGCCTCCGGCTGACAACTGAATATTCTGTTAGAACATGATACCAAGTCCCCCGAAATTCCCTAATTTAAGGGTTTATTTCCTCTGATTCAGCCTTGACGAATGAGGGTGGGAGACTCCCCCCTCAGTGTCCTCAATCCTCCTAATAACCTCCTCATTGGCTCTCATGGGTGGTTGTGGGAGGACCCCCTTGCGTCTCCTTGCTGTGTAAGCAGTCTATCACGATTACCCTAGTGCCTGAGTGAGGCAAGTGTCTTGCTTTATGAATACACAGAGACATGCCGAGTCTTCACATTCTTAACCTACTTGCCAGTCCCGGTGTTAACAATTTACGGCAATAACTGGGAAACTCTTTTCGCAAGTCTCTGGCTTTGGGTAATACCATACCCTCTCTAGTCTCAAATTTGGGTCATCACACCCCCCCGCACAACACGTGAAATATTTTTTCTTACGAGGGTAAAATATTACACTTGTTCCATATACGTAGTGTTATCTCCACCACCATGTTTCGTTTGGTTACTTTTCCCCCAAAAGATTACAAAATTATACAAAAGTTTACACAATTTACACAATATTTCCCTTAGAGTGTATCATGTGTCTCTTTCTGTTCATTTTATCCACTTTTCATTTTTCGGCGTGGTTGCTCCACAAAGTTATACACATAGTACCTAAATTACACAAGTTTGTTCCTCTGTCTCTCTCAGTTTATGGGTGTTGCCCACCACAAGTCTGTGTTTTATGTATACACTGTAAATTCGGCGCGGGTCCCTGGATCTCCGGTCTGCTGACTCGCGTCCGGGATCCCCTGGTCGTCGGATACTGTCTCGGTAGCGCTCTTCGGAGAGGCTACGTGGTCCTTCCCTGGGTCGGCTCCCCTGGTCCTCCCGCTCGCGTCAGGCGTTCGGAAGATGGGTAAATTCCGTCTGTGCCTCCATAAGCACAGACCAATCACCGTGGCTGCAGCTGTCGAGCCGGCTATGACTCCGCCGTATATCCATTTCCACGCGTTGGGTCTGGCATCAATCTGCTTCCGCAACAGGTCCATCGTCATGGGGGCTGGTATGGCGGCCTGGTTGCAGTCTGCCTCCTCCCATGCGGTCCATACTGCGTCTAGTATTCCGCGGTGTCTCGTTACGTACTCTACTTCGTCTGGGTGTAGGAGTGCCGGTACTGGTGGCACGATTATCTCGTGGTCCTTCCATTCAGCTCTGGATTGGAATTGGCGGCTAGCTGGCAACGTCAATGTTCCAGCTAATATGTCGCAGCCCTGTGGCTGCTCTAGTACTCCGGTTCCTTGGATACTTGTTTTATTTAAGGGGCAGTTATGAGTGTTTAGGCATTTGCATTCTAGTTTAGTGAGTCTATTTACTGCATATAGCCATGCGTCTTTAATTAAAAGTTTTCTAAATATAGGCCGAAAATTGTTTGACACAACCTCTCGTGAACATAGTGAGTAGCCGTGGGTCGTTCCAAAATATAGGCTACTCAAACAAGTTTCATCTGTTCGTTCAATTGTTCGTAACGCTACCGGGTTGTACAAAAGGTAGGTCCGATTCTCGGGTCTCAGTGGGATTGGGATTACAAGGCGAATGGCCTTCTCTGTGGACAGGATTGCAACTTAGGCCGATGCATAAAATACATGTAAATTTTCTGGCTTTAAGGCTGTAATAAATGAATATCCTTGTTCTAATTGGACATAAATGTCGCGTAATATCGCGAACAACTTATGAGATGGTAACAAACTGGCTGTCAGGCGATGCGTCATCGCTAAGTCTAGACTCAAGGTTATACTAGAGATATCAGCATACATCTTCATTAGTAGTACTTCTAGTTCTCGCGTGTAGCTTGCCTTTTTTTCGGCCTCAATTATCCGTCGTGTGGNTTTAGGGGTCCTAAATCTTCGCTCAATGCGGCTCCAAATAAAAACTTGAGGGCCTTCCCTCCTAGGTTAAGTATTCCCCTTTTTTCGCGCTTTCCTCTCGGCAGCATCTGCATTAGGTCGTCGACCTTCCCTTGCAGTTCTCCTGCTAGCTTGCTAGCGTACCTCAGCTCCTGCCTTTGGGCTGGGTCTCTGCCTGTAGTGAAGGTTAAATCTCCTAATCCCTTGATTAGGTCACCTATAGCTTGGGCGTGTTGCTTTACGCCGAAGTCCACTGTAACATGCCATAAGGCTCCTCTCATTCATATTTCTCGTTCCATCAGGAACGCCATTCCTCCGTCCCCTATTATCCTCTCTGTATCGACTGGTTCAGCTCTTCCACCACCTGGAAATTAGAATGAGCTCGTTACTATTCGCTTCCTAGCGAGGTTTCGATCCCGTCCGGCTTTATTCCTTGTAATTACGCTGAGGGCTGGGGCGTAATGTATAACCGTGTTGGCCTTCAGTAGCCTCACTTGCCCTTGGTGGGTGGTTTGCTGACGCGTCGACATTACCTACCGCACTATTCGCATCTCGCTCTGCTGTTCTTTCTGTCTCCGTCTCTTCCACAGCTGAGACATTTCCGCTGACTATGCTGTCTAGTTCATTTCTATCGAGGCCTTCACGCTGTGCGTTTGCCCTTGTATCTGCCTCCTCTGCCGCTGCGGCATTTTTGCTGACTCGGCTATCTCGCTTATTCCTATTGTGGCTTTCGCTCTGAGCGTATCGGTATAGCGGCCAGTCGTCTCCGTCTTCCGATTCGGAGTCGCTTGAATCCTCGTTTCTCCTTGCTGTCCCATCTTTAGTGGGTACGCTACCGCTGCGTCGGCGGTTGTACTCGTTCACTCCCCGTCTCTCGTAAGACTTGGACGAGTGGAGCGGTTCACTTCCTCCCTCCTCTGAGGAGGAATCACTGGAGCTTGACTCGCTGTCTTCCCTCACTTGTTGCGGTCGCCACTCTCGTCTCCTTTGCCGATTCTGCTTCCGTCTTTCACGGAGCTCTTCTCTCGAAGCTCGGCAGAGCTTTTATTGCTCCACATGTACGTTCACTTCTTTCTTCCCGACTTGTATTGTGTACACTAGGTCGGAGATCCTCTTTAGTACCTGGTAAGGACCTAGCCATTTGGGTTTAGGTTTCCTTCCCCTTCCCGTACTCTTTCGGCACACTAGCTGGCCCGTGCGGTATTCTGTCCTCCATGCTGGCCGGTTATGGCGGGAGTTGTGGGCCCTTCTCACGTAGGCCAGCTTCTTCTGAGCTCTCCGGCGGGCTTGCCTCAGTTGGCCTGCCAATCTCCTTACTGCTTCTACTGCCGGTCCTCTCGACTTTGTGACCGTCTTTTTCTTGGTCGATCCGCTTTCTCCCTTTGCTTCTCGCACTGGTCGCGGCTCCGTCCGGCCGATCATTTCCTTCGGTTGGTTCGCCTCCGTCCCTCCTGGCGGGCGGTCCTTCTGTTTAAATACCTGGCCCCTCAGGGTCACCTCGTCCGTGGCCATGTCAATGTACGCTTCCAATTCTATTAATAAATCTA
>NW_019733351.1:8838-10965 GCF_002891405.2 Cryptotermes secundus
TGTGAAGGTCACACAGACCTCACTTCTCATACGCTGGTAGACAATCTGGTTCAGTCTCTCGCTTAGCGAACAAACAGGAAGTTATTGTTTCTATCTGGCTGGCCGGACAGTGTTGTCAATGTTCAGTTCCAGATGACTCAATGAAAAATCTTGGCTTCCCCAGAGAAACAGTCCGCCACTGACTCACAAGCTGATAATTCAGACACTCACTAAACACGTCACACTTCCTTGAGAGCTACAGAAGCAGTGATCTGCCCGCACAGAGGAATGTTGGGTCAGCTGTTCTGTGAAGAAGCTTCCACTCTGTTTGGCTGACCAAGTCACAAACAGTCTTACCTACATGTAAACGAAATCGAACCCAGTGCCATGATGAAGGGTTTTATTGTTCAGAGCCAACAATTGGACCTCTGACTTGAACTTGCGTGTGTTTTTTTTGGTTTCAAACTCAATGTCTAACCGGCAGCACTTCTAAAGTGAGCATGTGTCTTGCGTCCAGTATACTGGACTTTCGGCATCTTCGAGGTCACAGGTACAGTCCGGTATACCGGACTTTCGGTCGTTAAAGGTTAACCTACTTGCCAGTCCCGGTGATTAAAATTTACGGCAATAACTGCGAAACTCTTTTCGCAAGTCTCTGGCTTTGGGTAATACCATACCCTCACTAATCTCAAATTTGGGGCATCACATAGCAACTCAAACCTGGCAAGATTGGAACGAAAAGCTGGCAAGCTATCAAAGCATATCTAGCAAGATAGCAACGGGAAGTTAGCAAGCTAGCAACGCAAAGCTAGCAAGCTAGCAACCAAATTTAGCAAGCTAGCAACGCAAAGATATCAAGCTAGCAACGCAAATCTTGCAAGATAGCAACGCAATGCTAGCAAGCTAGCAAAGCAAACCTAGCAATCTAGCAAGCTAGCAAAGCAAAGCTAGCAAGCTAGCAACGCCAAGCTAGCAAGGTAGCAACGCAAATCTAGCAAGCTAGCAACGCAAAGCTAGCAAGCTAGAAACGCAAAACTAGCAAGCTAGCAACGCAAAGCTGCCAAGCTTCAACGCAAAACTGGCAAGCTAGCAACGCATATCTATCAAGATAGCAAGCTAGCAACGGAAATCTAGCAAGCTATCAACGCAAAGCTAGCAATCTAGCAAAGCAAAGCTAGCAAGCTAGCAACGACAAGCTAGCAAGGTAGCAACGCATAGCTAGCAAGTTAGAAACGCATAGCTAGCAAGGTAGCAACGCAAAACTATCAAGCCAAGAAATCATATCTAGCAATCTAGCAAGCTAGAAACAACTAAGTAAGCTAGCTAGCAAAGAAAAACTAGCAAGCTAGCAACGCAAAATTAGATAGCTAGAAACGCAAAGGTTGCCGAAAATCCACAAGCTTGACGTTCCACTAAGGCCCATTGTGAGCACCATTGGCTCTCCCACCTATCGCCTGGCCCAACACTTGGCTGGCCTACTGAGGACATACACTGCCAACGGTCCACGCCACGTGAGGAACTCCATGGAATTTGTCCACACATTGGACACTCTCCATGTTGATCCCCACGACATAATGGTCAGTTTCGATGTAGTGTCACTATTCACCAGGGTGCGTATAAAAGATGCGATGGATCTGCTAGGACGACATTTCGAAGAAAACATCTTGAGACTCTTCCGCCATGTCCTGACCACCTCATATTTCACCTTCAACGGCCAGTTCTATGAACAAACCGAGGGCGTGGCGATGGGCTCGCCACTCTCTCCGGTCAACTCTAACCTCTATATGGAGGACTTCGAGGAGAGGGCACTTGACTTGGCCCCACACAAGCCCCGTTGCTGGTTTCGCTACGTGGACGACACCTTCGTCATCTGGTCACACGGTCCCGACAAGCTACAGGACTTCCTGAACCACATAAATAGTATCAACCAGTGCATCCAGTTCACTATGGAAACTGAAACTGAAGGCCACCTCCCCTTCCTGGATATAGATATTTACAGGAGAACCGACGGTTCCCTGGGCCATAGAGTGTACCGCAAATCCACCCATACTAACCTGTACCTTAACGCTGCGTCCCACCACCACCCTTCCAACAAGCAAGCTGCACTTTCAACATTGGTGCACAGGGCTAGAGTACTGTGTGATCAAG
>NW_019733351.1:11151-51328 GCF_002891405.2 Cryptotermes secundus
GATCCAGGAAGCCACAAGGCCATGACCAACCAACATAAACCCCCCCCTCAGCTCACAGTTAAAGCCCAGCCACTTAACCTTGCTCAATCTCCCCTACACAAAATCATGTTCTAACGGCTCCCTTCCTCCACCCCTCCCACACCACTGCTTTCACTTGTTTACTTGCAGTACAACCCCTTCATTCTCTGCTCAACGGTATGTTCTTTATTTAGTCTGTTTCACCGTGTCTCACGGTGTTGTCGCTTGCAGATTTACTTATACTTTTTCTTCAACCCTGAAGATGGGGGCGATACGTTCCTCCGAAACGTCGGTTAACACCACATATACAAGGTGCCAAATCCCAGAAGAGTGCTTTCTTCATAGTCACCGCCGTGAAAGCCTCAAATCTTACAAGCAACGCAATGCTAGCAAGCTAGCAACGCAAATCTGGCAAGCTAAGAACGAAAAGCTGGCAAGCTATAAACGAATATCTAGCATGTTGGCAGCTGGAAGCTAGCAAGCTAGCAACGCAAAGCTAGCAAGCTAGCAACCAAAGCTAGCAAGCTAGAAACTCAAAGACACCAAGCTAGCAAACGCAAAGCAAGCAGGATAGAACGCAAAGCTAGCAAGCTAGCAACGCAAATTTAAAAAGATAGCAACGCAAGCTGGCAAGCTAGCAACGTAATCAAGCAAGATAGCAACGCAATGCTAGCAAAGTTAGCAGCGCATATCTAGCAAGCTACCAAGCTAGCAACGGAAAGCTGGCAAGCTAGCAAAGCAAACCTCGCAAACTAGGAGAGCAAAGATGACAAACTAGCAAAGCATATCTAGCAAGATAGCAACGGAAAGCTAGCAGCTTGAATCGCAAAACTATAAAGCTAGCAACGCAAAGCTACCAAGCTAGCAACGCAAAACTAGCAAGCTAGCAACGCAAATTTTGCAAGCTAGCGTCGCAAAGGTGGCAAGCTAGCAACGCAAAGCTGGCAAGCTAACAACGCAAAACTGGCAAGCTTCAACGCAAAGGTAGCAAGCTAGCAACGGAAATCTAGCCAGCTATCAACGCATAGCTAGCAATCTAGAAACGCAAAGCTAGAAAGCTAGCAACGAAAAACTAGCAAGGTAGCAACGCATAGCTAGCAAGCTAGCAACGCAAATCTTGCAAGCTAGCAACGCAAAGATAGTAAGAAAGCAAAGCAAAGTTGCAAAGTTAGAACGAAAAGCTGGCAAGTCAGAAACCAAACCTAGCAAGAGAGCAACGCAAAACTATCAAGCTAGAAACGCATATCTAGCAATCTAGCAAGCTAGCAACGCAAAACTAGCTAGCAAGTTAGAACGCCAAGCTAGCAAGGTAGCAACGTAAACCTAGCAAGCTCTCAACGCAAATTTAGCAAGGTAGCAACGCTAAAGCTGGCATGCTAGCTAAGCAAAACTTGAAAGCTAGCAGCGCAAAGCTAAAAAGCTAGCAACGGAAAGCTAGCAAGCTAGCAAAGCAAATCTTGGAAGCTAAAAACGTAAAGCTAGAAAGCTAGCATCGCAAATCTAGCAATATAGCAAGCTATCAACGCAAAGCTAGCAAGCCAGTAACGCAAAGATAGCAATCTAGCAAAACCAAGCTAGCAAGGTAGCAACGCAAAACTGGCAAGCTAGCACCGCAATGCTAGTAAACTAGCAACGCATAACTACTAAGCTAAACAACACATAGCTAGCAATCGAGCAACGAAAAACTAGGAAGCTAGCAACGCACACCTAGCAAGATAGCAACGAAATCTTGCAAGAAAGAAGCGCAAAGCAAGCAAACAAACAAGAAACGCAAAGCTAGCAAGTTAGCAAAGCAAACCTAGCAAGCTAGCAACGGAAAATTAGCAAGCTAGCAACGGAAAGCTAGAAATCGAGCAACGAAAAACTAGGAAGCTAGCAACGCACACCTAGCAAGATAGCAACGAAATCTTGCAAGAAAGAAGCGCAAAGCAAGCAAACAAACAAGAAACGCAAAGCTAGCAAGTTAGCAAAGCAATCCTAGCAAGCTAGCAACGAAAAAAGCTGGCAAATTAGGAACATAAATGCTGGCAAGCTAGCAACGCATTTCTGGCAAGCAAGCAACCCACAACTGGCAAGCTAGAAATGCAAAGCTGGCAAGCAACCAACGCAAAGCTAGCATGATAGCAAAGCAAAGCTAGCAAGCTAGCAACCAAAGCTGGCAAGCTAGCAACCAAAGCTGGCAAGCTAGCAACGCAAAGAAAGGAAGAATGCAACGCAAAGCAAGCAAGAGAGTTCGCAATACTAGCAATCTAGCAACGAAAAGTTACCAAGCTAGAGACGCAAACTATCAATCTAGCAACGCAAATCTTGCAAGCTAGCAACGCAAATCTAGCAAGATAGCAACGCAAAGCAATCAAGCAGGCAAACAAGCTAAGCTAGAAAGCTAGGAACTATAATTCTAGTAAGCTACCGACGAACGCTAGCAAGCAATAAACGCAAAAGGAGCAATCAAATAAAAAAACGCAAAGCTAGCAATTTAGGAACGAAGATCTAGCAAGCTAGCAAGGCAAAGCTGTAAAGTTAGCAACGAAAAAGCTGGCAAGCTAGCGACGCACTGCTAGCAAGCTAGCAACACACAACTGGCAAAGCTAGAAATGCAAAGCTGGCAAGCTAGCAACGCAAAGCTAAAAATGCAAGCAAAGCAAAGCAAATCTAGCAAGCTAGCAAAGCAAAGCAAAGCCAGGAAGCTAGCAAAGGAAAGCTAGAAAGATAGCAACGCAAAGCGAGCAAGCTATCCACGAAAATCTAGCAAGCTAGCAACGCAAAGCTAGCTATCTAGCAACGCAAAGCTAGCAAGCTAGAACGCCAAACTAGCAAGGTAGCAACGCAAACCTAGTAAGCTGGGACGCAAAGATAAGAAGCTAGCAACGTAAAGCTAGCAAGCTAGCAACGCAAAGCTAGCAAGCAAGAAACGCAAATCAAGCAAGCAAGCAACTCAAAGAAACAAGCTAGAAACGGAAAGCTAGCATGGTAGCAACGCAAAGCTAGCAATCTAGCCACACAAAGCTGGAAATCTAGCAACGCACAGCTGGCAAACTTGCAACGCAAATTGGCAATGTAGCAAAGGGAAGTTAGCAAGCAAGCAACGCAAAGCTAGCAAGCTAGCAACGAAAAAGTTAGCAAGCTAACGACGAAAGCTAGCAAGCAAAAAACACAAAGGAAGCAAGCAAACAAGCAACGAAAAGCTAGCAAGTTAGCAACGCAAAACTAGCAAGCTAGCAACGGAAACTTTGCAAGCTAGCAATTGAAAGCTAGCAAGGTAGCAACGCCAAGCTAGTAAGATAGCCAGGTAAACCTAGCAAGATAGCGACCCAAAGCTGGCAAGCTAGAAACGAAAAAGCTGGCAAGTTAGCAAAGGAATTCTGGCAAGCAAGCAACCCACAAATATCTAGCTAGAAATACAAAGCTGGCAAGCTAGCAACGCAAAGCTAGCATGCTAGCAAAACTAAGATAGCAAGCTAGCAACGCAAAGCAAGATAGCTTACAACGTAAAGCTAGCAAGTTAGCAACGCTTAGCTAGCGAGTTAGGAAAACCAAGATAGCAAGCTAGCAACGCAAATCTAGCAAGCTAGCAACGCAAAGCTACCATGTTATCAACGCAAAACTAGCAATCTAGCAACGCAAATCTGGCAAGCTAGCAACGCCAACCTAGAAAGGTAGCATACTTGCAACGCATATCTAGCAATCTAGCAAGCTAGCAACGAAAATCTAGCTAGCTAGAATCGACAAGCTACCAAGATAGCAACGCAAATCTAGCAAGTTAGCCAAGCAAACTTAGCAAGCTAGCAACGCAAAGTTGGCAAGCTAGCAACGCAAAGCTACCAAGCTAGGAACGCAAAACTAGCAAGCTAGCAACGCAATGCAAGCAAATTAGCAACGCAAAGCTAACAAGCTAGCAAAGCAAAGTTACCAAGCTTGCAACGCAAAGCTAGCAAGAAAGCAAAGAAAAGCTAGCAAGCTACAACGCAAAGCTAGCAAGTTAGCAACACAAAGCTACCAAGTTAGCAATGCAAATATAGCAAGCTAGCAACGCAAATCTAGCAAGCTAGAAACGCAAAAATACCAAGCTAGCAATGCCAAGCTAGCATGTTAGCGATGCAAACCTAGCAAGATAGCAAAGCAAAATTATCAAGCTAGCAACGCATATCAAGCAATCTATCAAACTAGCAACGCAATGCTAGCAAGCTTGGAAAGCCAAGCTAGCAAGTTAGCAACCCAAACTTAGCAAGCTGGCAACTCAAAGCCAGCAAGATAGCAACGCATATCTAGCAAGAGAGAAAGCTAGCAAAGGAAAGCTAGCAAGCTAGCAACGCAAAGCTAGCAAGCAAGAATCGCAAAGCAAGCAAGCAAGCAAAGCAAAGCTAGCAATCTAGCAACGCAAAGCTAGCAAGTTAGCAAAAGAAAGATAGCAAGCTAGCAACGCAAATCTAGCAAGGTAGCCACGCAAATCTAACAAGATAGCAACGCAAAGCTACCATGCTAGGAACGCAAAACTAGCAAGAGAGCAGCGCAAAGCTAGCGAGCTAGCAACGCAAAGCTGTATAGATAGCAAACCAAAGCGCAGGGATAGCAACGCAAATCTAGCAAGATAGCAACGCAAAGAAAGCAACATAGCAACGCAAAGCTAACAAGTTAGCAATGCAAAACTGGCAAGCTAGCAAAGCAAAGCAAGCAAGATAGCAATTCAAAGCTAACAAGCTAGCAACGCAAAACTTGCAAGCTAGTAACGCAAATCTTGATAGAGAGCAACGCAATGCTGTCAAGCTACCAACGCAAAACTAGCAAACTAGCAAGGCAATGAAAGCAAGCTAGCAACGCAGAGTTAACAAGTTAGCAACGCAAAGCTACCAAGCTAACAAGGCAAACCTAGCAAGCAAGCAAAGCAAATCTAGCAAGTTAGAACGCAAAGCTAGCAATCTAGAAACGCAAAGCTCGCAAGCTAGAAACGAAAAAGCTGGCAAGCTAGCCACGCCATTCTGGCAAGCAAGCAACCCAAAAAGGGCAAGATAGAAATGCAAAGCTGGCAAGCTAGCAACGCAAAGCTAGCATGCTAGCAAATCAAAGCAAGCAAGCTAGCAACGCAAAGCAAGGTAGCTTACAACGTAAAGCTAGCAAGCTAACAACGCAAAGCTATCAAGTTAGCAAAACCAACATAGCAAGCTAGCAACGCAAATCTAGCAACCAAGCAAAGCAAATCTACCATGCTAGCAAAGCAAAACTAGCAATCTAGCAACGCAAAGCAAGCAAGAAAGCAACGCAAAGCTAAGAAGCAAGCAACGAAAGACAAGCAAGAAAGCAACGCAAAGCTAAGAAGCAAGCAACGCAAAACTGGCAAGATAGCAACTCAATGCAAGCAAGTTAGCAAAGAAAAGATAACAATCTAGCAAAGCAAAGCTAGCAAGCTAGCAACGCAGAGCTAGCAAGGTAGCAACGCAAAGCCTAGAAGCTAGCAACGCAAATCTAGCATTCTAGCAAGCAAGCAACGCAAAGCTAGCATGCTAGCTACGCAAAGCTGGCAAGCTAGCAACGCAAATTGGCAAGATAGCAATACAAAGATGGCAAGCTACCAACTCAAAGGTGGCAAGCTAGCAACGCAGTCCTGGCAAGCTAGCAACGCAAAGCTGGCTAATCGGCAACGCATATCTAGCATGATAGAAATGGAAAGCTAACAAGGTAGCAACGGAAAGCTAGCAAGCTAGCAACGCAAACTTATCATAGCTAGCAAAGCAAAGATAGCAAGCTAGGAACGTAAAGCAAGCAAGCTAGAACGCAAAGCTTTCAAGCTAACCACGCAAAGCTACCAAGCTAGCAACGCAAAATTAGCAAGCTAGCAACGCAATGCAAACAAGCTAACAACGCAAAGCTAACAAGCTTGCAACGCAAAGTTACCATGCTTGCAACGCAAAGTTAGCAAGCAAGCAAAGCTTAGGTAGCAGGCAAGAACGCAAAGCTAGAAAGTTAGCAACGTAATGCTACCAAGCTAGCAAACTAAAACTAGCAAGCTATCAACGCAAATCTAGAAAGCTAGCAATTCAATGCTAGCAAGCTAGCAACGCCAAACTAGCAAGTTAGCAACGCAAAGCTAGCAAGATAGCAAAGCAAAACTATCAAATAGCAAGGCATATCTAACAATCTAGCAAATTAGAAACGCCAAGCTAGCAAGGTAGCGAGCTTGCAACACATATCTAGCAATCTAGCAAGCTAGTAACGCAATGCTAGAAACGCCAAGCTACCAAGATAGCAACGCAAATCAAGGAAGTTATCCAAGCAAACCTAGCAAGCTAGCAACGAAAAGTTGGCAATCTAGCAAGGCAAAGCTGGCAAGCTAACAACGCAAAGCTAGCAAGCAAGAAACGCAAAGCAAGTAAACAAACAAAGCAATGCTAGCAAGCTAGAAACGCAAAGCTAGCAAGCTAGCAATGCAAAACTAGCAAGCTAGCAAGGAAAAGATAGCAAGGTACCAACGCCAAGCTAGCAAGGTAGCAACACAAAGCTAGCAAACTAGCCACGCAAATCTACCAAGCTAGCAACGCAAACCGGGCAAGTTAGCAAAGCAAAACTGGCAAGCTACCAACGCACAGCTGGCAAGCTAACAACACAGATTTGGCAAGATAGCAAAGCAAAGATGGCAAGCTAGCAACGCAAAGCTAGCTACGAACAGTTAAAATGCTAGCAACGGAAAGATAGCAAGCTAGCAAAGCAAATCTTGGAAGCTAAAAACGTAAAGCAGCAATCTAGCATCGCAAAGCTAGCAAATTAGCAAAAAAAGATAGCAAGCTAGCAACGCAAATCCAGCAAACTAGACATGCAAAACTAGCAAGCTAGCAACGCAAAGGTCACAAGCTACAACCGCAAATTTAGCAAGCTAGCAACGCAAAGCTAGCAAGCAAGAAACGCATACTAAAGTAAACAGGCAACGCAATGCTAGCTAGCTAGCAACTCAAAGCTAGCAAGCTAGCAACGCAAAGCTAGGAGGCTAGCAAAGAAAAGTTAGCAAGGTAACAACACCAAGCTAGCAAGGTAGCGACGCAAAGCTAGCAAGCTAACAACGTAAAGCTAGCAAGCTAGCAACTCAAAGCTAGCAGGCTAGCAAGCTAGCAACACAAAGCTTGCAAGCTAGCAACGCAAAGCAAGGAAGTTAGCAATGCAAAGCAAGCAAGTTAGAAACGCATAGCTAGCAAGCTAGCAACGCAAAGCTAGCAAGTTGCAACGCAAATCTAGCTATCTAGAAAATTAGCAACGCAAAGTTAGTGAGCTAGAAACGTAAAGCTGGCAAGCTAGCAACGCAAAACTGAGAAGCTAGCAACGCAAATTTGGCAAGCTAGCAACGCAAATCTGGCAAGCTAGCAAAACAAAGCTAGCAAGCTAGCAACGCAAAGCTAGCAAGGTAGTAACGAAACCTAGCAACCAAGAAAGCAAATCAAGCTAGCAAGCTAGCAACGCAAACCTTGCAAGCTAGCAACGATAAGCTAACAAGCTAGCAAAGGAAAGCTAGCATGGTAGCAACGCAAAGCTACACAGCTAGCCACGCAAATCTAGCAAGATAGGAAGGCAAAGCTAGCAAGCTACCAAAGAAAGATGGCAAGCTAGCAACGTAAACTAGCAAGTTAGCAATCCAAAGCTATCAATTTTGAAACGCAAAGATAGCAAGCTAGAAACGGAAAACTAGCAAAGATAACAACCTATATCTAGCAAGCTAGCAAGCTAGCAACGGAAACCTAGCAAGCTAGCAAAAAATTATTGCAAGTTAGCAACGCAAAGCTGGCTAGCTAGCAACGAAAGATGGCAAGCAAGCAAAGCAAATTTGGCAAGCTTAAACGCAAAGCTAGCAAGCTAGCAACGCATATCTAGCAAGCTAGCAAGCTAGCAAAGGAAATCTAGCAAGCTATCATCGCAGAACTAGCAATCTAGAAACGCAAAGTTAGCAAGCTTGCAACGCAAAGCTAACAAGATAACAACTCAAAGCAAGAAAGTTAGCAACGCATTTAAGCCATCTAGAACACTAGCAAAGCAAAGTTATCAAGCTAGGAACGAAAAGCTGGCAAACTAGAAACGCATGGCGGGAAAGCTAGCAACGCATATCTAGCAAGCTAGCAACACAAAGATAGCAAGCTACCAACGCAAAGCTAGCAAGCTAGAACGCATAGCTAGCAAGCTAGCAACGCAAAGCTAGCAAGCTTGCAACGCAAAGCTACCGAGATAGAAACGCAAAACTAGCCACGTAGCAACGCAAAATTAGCAAGCTATTAACGCAAATCTTGCAAGATAGCAGCGCAAAGCAAGCAAGCTAGCAACGCAAATCTAACAATCTAGCAAGCTACCAAAGCAAAGCTAGCATGATACTAACGCAAAGATAGCAAGCTAGCAACGACAATTTAGCAAGGTAGCAACACAAAGCTAGCAATCTAGCACCGCAATCCAAGCAAGCTAGAAACGCAAAGCTAACAAGTTAGCAACAAAAAGCTAGCAATCTTGAAACGCAAAGTTAGGAAGCTAGCAAAGATATCTAGCAAGCAAGAAACGCAAAGCTAGCAAGCTAGCTACGCAAAGACAGCAAAGTTGCAACGCATATTTACCAAAGCAAGCAAGCTAGCAACGGAAAGCTAGCTAGCTAGCAACGCGAATCTAGCCATGTAGCAAGCTAGCAACGCAAAGCTAGCAAGATAGCAACGCAAAGCTGGCAAGCTAGCAACGACCAGCTGGCAAGCTAGCAACGCAAAGCTGGCAAGCTAGCAAAGCACAGCTGGCAAGCTAGCAACGCACAGCTGGCAAGTTATCAACGCAAAGCTGGCAAGATAGCAACGCAAAAATAGCATGCTAGCAACAAGGATCTAGCAAGCAAGCAACGCAAACCTTCCAAACGCAACGCCAATTTAGCATGTTAGCAACGCAAAGCTAGCAAGATAGCAAAGCAAATCTATCAAGCTAACAACGCATATCTAGCAATCAAGCATTCTAGCAACGCAAAGTTAGCTAGCTAGGAAAGCAAAGCTAGCAAACAAGCAACGCCAAGCTAGCAAGGTAGCAACGAAAACCTAGCAAGCTGGCAACTCAAAGCTAGCAAGCTAGCAACGCATATCTAGCAAGCTAGCAAGCTAGCAACGCAAACCTAGCAAGCAAGACACGCAAAGCAAGCAAGCAAGAAACACAAAACTAGCAAGATAGCAAAGCAAACCTAGCAAGCTAGCAACTCAAAGCTATCAATCTAGGAACGGAAAGATAGCAAGGTAGCAACGCAACGCTAGCAAGCTAGCCACGCAAATCTAGCAAGCTAGCAACGCAAAGCTGTCCAACTAGCAACGCAAATTGGAAAACCAGCAACGCAAACCTGGCAACGTAGCAACGCAAATCAGGCAAGCTAGCAACGCATATCTAGCAAGTTAGCAACGGGAAGATAGCAAGCTAGCAACGTAAATCTAGCAAGCTAGCAACGTAAATCTAGCAAGCTAGCAACGTAAATCTAGCAAGCTAGCAACGTAAATCTAGCAAGCTAGCAACGTAAATCTAGCAAGCTAGCAACGTAAATCTAGCAAGCTAGCAACGTAAATCTAGCAAGCTAGCAACGTAAATCTAGCAAGCTAGCAACGTAAATCTAGCAAGCTAGCAACGCAAAGCTACCAAGCTAGCCACGCAAATCTAGCAAGCTAGCAACGCAAAGCTGGCCAGCTAGCAAGGCAAACTGGCAAGCTAGCAAAGCAAAGCTGTATAAATAGCAAAGCAATGGTGGCAAGCTACCAACGCAAAATTACCAAGCTAGCAACGCAATGCAAGCAAGCTAGCAACGCAAAGCTACCAAGCTAAAAACGCAAAGCTAGCAAGCAAACAAAGCAAATCTAGCAAGCTAGTACGAAAAGCTAGCATGTAAGCAACGCAAAGTTGCCAAGATAGCAAACCAAATCTAGCAAGCTAGCTGTTGAGGATCAAATTTGGGATTGAAAATTTAAGTCATTACCTATTTGCCTGGAGACTTGCGAAAAGTGTTTTGCAGTGAAAGAGCAAAGATGACAACACATGGACACGCAATGAGGTTAAGAATGCGATAATCAGCATTCATGCGTAATACCGTATGCAAGACGCTCCGCTAACTAGGCCACTGGAGATGGTCATATGAGTAAATACGCAGCGATCAGACGCCCGGGGGGGGAGGGGGGGTCTGCCCGCATCCCGATAAGACCCAATGAAAGCCTAACTTTAGGAAAGTAGAACACAAGGGAGGAGCTATCTACCCCCTTGCCGTCCACGCTGAATCAGCGAATTAAGACTATAAATGAGGGAAAGTCAAGAGACTTGGAATTCTGATTTTAAACAGAATATTCAGTTGTCAGCCGGAGGCGCTGCTCAATATGGGTTTAACAAGCGCCGGAAGGGCCTACAGTCTTCTATGTCAAGTAAGTCTTGTTCACGTATATTAGCCATGCCGAGTGATAATAACGTTGTTCCATAGTATTGGTGATACAGTGTGTTGAGATATTGCATGTGCAATTTCAAGTGTACCCAGTGAGCCCCGAGGGTAGGATGATAGATTAATGTGAAGGCCTAGGACATTAGGCAGGCCAACAGTGATTCAATATATATATATATATCAAAGTTAGGGTTAGTGTGTTATAGTAAAGATAGTATATGGGAACTTGAGTTACAAACATAACTAAGGGTAGTTTATGTAGACGAGACCGTACGATAGATCGGTAATCATAGATCATGTATAATAAGAAATGTACAGGGAAACTATATATGTTCTCGAGGGGGACTTGCATGTCCTCGTTAGCAAGTCAGAGAGAGAGAGAGAGAGAGGCTCGAAGCCTTCACCCCATGAGGGGGAAGAACTTGAAGAAACAGAATATGTAGTCACGACGGAAGGACCGTCTTTGTAACCTGTAAATAATGTAAATTGTGTATATATATATTAATGTAAATAGACAGCTAGGATAGGATAGGATGTACCGGGAGTGTAATTCATATATATATTCCACCTCCCACACCCGATCCCGAGTAATCCTGACGAGCGAGGGCAGAACTGACACAGGCAGCAGTGGCAGCCGAAGACGAAGATAAGAATAGACAGGGATAGGCTCCTGCCACACAGGCAGAGTAAGGGAGCCTTGATAGTAACGCCCTCCCAAGATCCGAAGATAAAGTGTAATATTAATGGATTACGTGGCTACCTGTAAACCATATGCGGAGTGGTCAAGAAGGAGCTAAGACTATATGTCAGGGAGTAGTACCAACAATTGAAAGAACAGAGAATAGATGGTGGCAGCTTGTATGACAGAAGGAAACTCCGATATAGGAGAATCCTAGCTAAGTGTAAGCTAGGATGGTTGCGTTAACGCCTTACAGCATAACCAGTGGAGGCAAGGAGGGGTACCTGCACACCCCCGACGGCGCGACGTTACCAGGAGTACCAGTTTACGACATAACTAGTGGAGGCGAGGAAGGATACCTCCACGGCCCCTACATGCGGAGTTACAGTGGTGACAGAGGCGGGCTGACTCCACGCCCCCCTGTACCACGGCATTACAGCGGCGGCAGCAGCGGGAGGGATACCTCCATGTCCCCCCTGCGCCGCTAGGGCATTACAGTGGTGGCAGCGGTGGGATACCTCCACGCCCCCCTGCCACCAGGACATTACAGTGGTGGCAGCTGCGTGATCAACGAAGACACGCACCGAAGAGACTGATGCCTCAAACCAGAACGAAAAGGCTTGAGAAGAAAATAAAATGGAACTATAGACGGCCAGAAGACTACCAGACCATCCGCCAGGGAGGCGGAGAGCGAACAAGACAGATTAAGGGTCGACGAGCAGAGACCGCGACCATGGGAAGACGCAGTGAAGGAAACTGCGAGGACGGCCAAGAGGGCCGCAGCCGGAACCTGAGAGAAAAGGAACCACAGCCCGAGGACAGAAGGGCGAAAGAGCACCGACAGTGGCAGGAACGTTGCCACAGACAGTACACATGGAGCCGCGAGCGCTCCTGATTTTACGAAATCGGAACTAGTGGACCACGAGCAACATAGAACACCGAAGCGACCTAGAGAATCAGCTGATGGAAAAACGCAGCAGAATGCAAACGTAGCATTACGGTCGGTAGCGCTGAGACAGCTACTGCACGGCGAGAGGCATATGCGAACGAAGCAGTTCTACGTCACGGAACAGCTGGTCGAGCTGTAAGTAACGAGAGAGGCTGCTTACGTCAGGGACGTCGAAAAGCAGGCCTATGTGACGCCACAGAGGTTGGCACGATATTCCGCCTGAAGGAAGAGGCGAGGAGATAAACGGTCCAGGGGACTGTGAGAAGAGTCGCCTCAGACAGGGACTCGATAGGAAACCGGTACGCAGAGGAAGCGTAGCCAGGGAAACAGCTGGACTGGGTTCAGCGTGCTTGCTAGTGGAAGCAAGTGTAACTCGTAGACGTGCTACGGGAGATAGAGTAACTGTGAAGTAAAACTGCTGAACTTGCGATTTGCCTCTAGCTGGGAGAAGCTGCTCATACGCGCAATACGAAAGCCGAGGAACGACTGACCGAGAACCGCCAAATCAGCGGAAAACCGCCACAGCTGAGGAAGAGACAGAGACGGAACGCGTGATAGAAAAAGATAACGCTAGACAGGCGTGATGAAGAATCGCCAGCCTTGAATATGGCTGACGCGACCGAGTCAAGTAAACAGAAACAAAGAGAGAACGAATGATATAGAAAAAGATGACGCTAATCAGACGAACAATGTTATTCGTCAGCAATAAACACGCCCGAGAGCGAGCTGAAGTGAAGGTCAGTAGGGGAATACATCGCCCAAGACTGACGCGTAATTATAAAGAGTAAAGACGGACGGAGACCGAAGCAGCTCAGAAATAGCAGATATTGACACGCCCCATTGTTTACAGGTAGAGAGGGACCCCAGACTAGCAGTAGGCTAGAAAATAACGTTTTGAGAGAACAGGGCTAATTTTTACGGTAGTGAAATTTGAGATTTTGTATTTATTTGATGTATCGGCCTAAGTTGTAGTCCTGTCCGCAGAGAAGGCCAGTCGCATTGTTATCCAATCCCTCTAAGACCCAAGAACCGAACCTACCTTTTGTACAACCCGGTAGCGTTACCAACAATTGAGAGAGCCGAGGAAACTTGTTTGAGTAGCCTATATTTTGGAACAGCCCAAGGTTACTCACTGTGTACACGGGAGATTGTGCCAAACAACTTTAGGCCTATATTTAGAAAACTGCCAGTTAAAGATGCATGGCTGTATGCAGTGAATGGACTTACGAGAATAGAATGTAAATGCCTCAACACCCATAACTGCCCCTTGAATAAAACAAGTATCCAAGGAACCGGAGTACTCGAGCAGCCACAGGGTTGCGACATATTAGCGGGGACATTGACGTTGCCATCGAGCCGCCAATTCCAATCCAGAGCTGAATGGAAGGACCAGGAGATAATCGTGCCACCCGTACCGCCCCTCCTACGTCCAGACGAAGGGGAGTACCTGAGAAGAAACCGCAGAGTACTAGACGAAGTGTGGACCGCCTGGGAGGAGTCAGACGGCAACCAGGCCGCCATACCAGCCCCCATGACGATGAACAGTCTGCAGAAGCAGGTCGAGGATCGCCTCTACGCGTGGAGGTGGACCTACGGCGGAGTCGTGGCCGGTTTTACAGCAGCAGCCACGGTGATTGGGCTGTGCTTATGGAGGCACAGACGGGCGTTGCCAGTCTTCCGAACGCGCGACGCGAGGAGGACCAGGGGAGCCAACGCAGAGAAGGACAACGTAGCCTCTCCAAGAGATGCTACCGAGAAGGAACCCAGCGACCCGGAGATTCCAGATGCGAGGCAGCAGACAGGAGATCCAGGGACCAGCGCCAAAATCACAGTGTACCAGTGACACACGAACTTGTGGTGGGGAAAATATGAACTGACAGAGACAGACGATATTGAATTTACGGAATTATGTACTAGGTGTATATATTTTTTTGGTTGGTGTGTGTTTGGTGGAGGAACCAACCCAAAGGGGAAAAATGGACTACTGAACAGAAAGAGACATATAATAACCACTGATGTAAATATTGTAAGTGATGTAACCTATGTATAATGTTGTAATCTTTTGGGGGAAAGGTAACCAAGCAAAACCTGGTGGAGGAGGTAACGTTACATTTAGAAAACAAGTGTAATATTTACCCCTGTAGGAGAAAATATTTCACGTTTTGGCGGGGGGAGTGTTGAGGATCAAATTTGGGATTGAAAATTTAAGTCATTACCTAGGTGCCTGGAGACTTGCGAAAAGTGTTTTGCAGTGAAAGAGCAAAGATGACAACACATGGACACGCAATGAGGTTAAGAATGCGATAATCAGCATTCATGCGTAATACCGTATGCAAGACGCTCCGCTAACTAGGCCACTGGAGATGGTCATATGAGTAAATACGCAGCGATCAGACGCCCGGGGGGGGAGGGGGGGTCTGCCCGCATCCCGATAAGACCCAATGAAAGCCTAACTTTAGGAAAGTAGAACACAAGGGAGGAGCTATCTACCCCCTTGCCGTCCACGCTGAATCAGCGAATTAAGACTATAAATGAGGGAAAGTCAAGAGACTTGGAATTCTGATCTTATACAGAATATAGAGTTGTCAGCCGAAGGCTATCGGCGACATGTATTCCATAAGAGGGTGGACAACGGCCGTAATCTACATTTGTATTGCAAGTAAGTCTTTTCGCTCATATACGCCATGCTGTTAGATGTTATTGTTAAGAACAGTGTTATTGTGTGATTATAAGGCAGTCTCCAGTGTACCAAGTGAGAGCCAGGGTAGAACAGGGTAGACATGAACGGAGAGTGACAGACAATGATAGGAGCACAGTTTCAAGGCACCTCCCCTCCACAACCAAGGTCGGTATAATTAGTTTAGGATAAGAGTCATGAGAGACAGATCAAAAGCAAACCTTTTTCTTCATGTAATTATTATTGTAAATAGACAGTGTACATAGTAGAAAATGTACGCAGGGAGTTCTGATTCACCCGCCAGTAACCATCCTGTCCTCGACCGATCCCGAGCTACCATAGCTAAGACAGCCGACGGAAGCCGAGTGTAGCGCCGATGTTAGGAAATGAGTAACGACAGACCCAAGTAATTATAATTTCTCACCCCCCTCCCCCCTGAGGTGTAACACTAGCAACACAATTCTGGCAACCAAGCAAAGCAAAGCTACCAAGCTAGCAACGCCAAGCTAGCAAGGTAACAACGCAAAGCTTGCAAGATAGCAAAGTAAAACTATCAAGCTAGCAACGCATATCTAGCAATCTAGCAAACTAGCAAAGCAAAGCTAGCTAGCTAGCAATGCCAAGCTTGCAAGGTAGCAACGTAAACCTAGCAAGCTGGCAACGCAAAGCTAGCAAGCTAGCAAAACTTATCTAGCAAGCCTGCAAGCTAGTAACCGAAAGCTAGCAAACTAGCAACGCATAGCTAGCAAGAAAAAACGCAAAGCAAGCAAGCAAGCAACGCAAATCTAGCAAGCTAGCAACGCAAAGCTAGCAAGCTAGCAACTCAGAGCTAGCAAATATAGGAACGGAAAGCTAGCAAGTTAGCAACGCAAAGCTAGCAAGCTAGCCACTGAAATCTAGCAAGCTACCAGCGCAAAGCTGATAAACAAGCAACGCAAACTGGAAAGATAGCAACGCAAACCTGGCAAGCTAGCAACGCATTGCTGTCAAGCTAGCAACGCATATCTAGCAAGTTAGCAACGGGAACGTAGCAAGCAAGCAACGCAAAAATAGCAAGCTTGCAACGCAAATATAGACAGCTAGGAACGCAAAGCAAGCAAGATAGAACGCAAAGCAAGCAATCTAGCAACGCAGAGCTACCAAGCCAGCAACGCAAAACTAGGAAGCTGGCAACGAAAAGCAAGCAAGCTAGCAAAGCAAATCTAATACGCTATCTACGCAAATCTACCAAGCTAGCAACGTAAAGCCAGCAAGCTGGCAACGAGAAGCTAGCCATGAGGCAAAGCAAAGCTAGCAAGCTAGCAACGGAAAACTAGCAAGACAGCAACGCAAAGCTAAGGAGCTAGCAACACAAATTTAGCAATCAGCAAGCTAGTAAAGCAAAGCTAGCAAGCAACAAAGGCAAAGCAAACAAGCAAGCAACACAAAGCTAGCAAGCTAGCAACGCAAAGCAAGCAAGCTAGCAACGTAAAGCTAGCAAGCTAGCAACGCAAAAGCTAACAAGCTAAAACGGAAAGCTAGGAAGGTAGCAACGCAAGCGAGCAAGCTATTCAAGCAATTCTATCAAGCTAGCAAAGAAAAGCTGCCAAGCTAGCAACGCAAATTACCAAGAGAGCAACACAAACCTGGCAAGCTACCAACGCAAAGCTGGCGAGTTAGCAACGCAAACTTCGCCAGCTAGAAACGCAAAGCTGGCAAACCGGCAACGCATATCTAGGAAGCTAGAAACGAAAAGCTAGCAAGCCGCCAAAGCTAGCATGCTAGCAACGCGAAGATAGCAAGTTAGTTACGAAATCAAGCAAGCTAGAACGCAAATCTTTCAAGCTAGCAACGCAAAGCTAGCAAGCTAGCAACGCAAAACTACCAAGCTAGCAACGCAATGCAAGCAAGCTAGCCAACGCAAAGATAACAAGCTAGCAAAGAAAACCTACCAAGCTTGCAACACAAAGCTAGCAAGCAAGCAAAGAAATATAGCAAGCTAGAACGCAAAGCTAGCAATTTGGCAACACATAGCTACCAAGCAATCTATGCAAACTAGCAAGCTAGCAACACAAATCAAACAAGCTAGAAACGCAAATCTACCAAGCTAGCAACGCCAGCTAGCATGTTAGCAACGCAAATCTACCAAGCTAACATCGCAAAGCTAGCAAGCAAGCAAAGCAAATCTAGCCAGCTAGAACGCAAAGCTAGCAATCTAGAAACGCAAAGCTGCCAAGCTAGCATCTCAAACCTAGCAAGTTAGGAAAGCAAAGATGGCAAATTAGCAACGCATATCTAGCAAGATAGCAACGGAAAGCTAGCATGCTTGAAAGGATAAGCAAGTAAGATAGAACCAAAGCTTTCAAGCTAGCAACGCAAAGCTACCAAGCTAGCAACGCAAACATAGTAAGCTAGCAACGCAATGCAACTAAGCTAGCAACGAAAAGTTAAAAAGCTAGCAACGCAAAGCTACCATGTGAAAAACGCAAAGCTAGCAAGAAAGCAAAGCAAAGCTGCAAAGCCAGAACGCAAAGCTGGCAAGCTAACAACCAAACCTAGCAAGATAGCAAAGCAAAACTATCAAGCTAGCAACGCATATATAACAATCTAGCAAACTAGCAACGCAAAGCTAATTAGCTAGCAACGCAAAGCTAGCAAGCTAGAACGCCAAGCTAGCAAAGTAGCAACGCAAACCAAGCAAGCTGTCAACTCAAACCTAGCAAGATAGCAACGCATATCTAGCAAGCTAGCAAACTAGCAAAGGAAAGCTAGCAAGCTAGCAACGCAAATATAGCAAGCAAGAAACGCAAAGCAAGCAAGCAACACAAAGATAGCAAGCTAGCAACGCAAAGCTAGCAAGTTAGCAAAAGAAAGATAGCAAGCTAGCAACGCAAATCTAACAAGGTAGCCACGCAAATCTAACAAGCTAGCAAAGCAAAGCTACCGTGCTAGCAACGCAAAACTAGCAAGCTACCAACGCAAAGCTAGCGAGCTAGCAACGCAAAGCTGTATAGGTAGCAAAGCAAAGCTGCAGGGCTAGCAACGCATATGTAGCAAGCTAGAAAAGCAAAGCAAGCAAGATAGCATCTCAAAGCTAACTAGCTAGCAACGCAAAACTACCAAGCTAGCAAAGCAAAGCTAGCAAGCTAGCAACGCAAAGCTAGCAAAATACCAACGCAAAGCTAAGAAGCTAGCAACGCAAATCTAACAATCTAGCAAGCTAGCAACGCAAAGCCAGCAAGCAAGAAAATCAAAGCAAATAAGCAAGCAACGCAAAGCTAGCAAGTTATCAACGCAAAGCAAGCAAGCTTGCAACGCAAAGCTAGCAAACTAGCAACGCAAAGCTATGAAGCTAGCAACTCAAAGCTAGCAATCTAGGAACGCAAAGCTAGCGAGGTAGCAACGCAAAGCTAGCAAGCCAGCCACGCATATCTAGCAAGCTAGCAACGCAAAGCTGGCAAGCTAGCAACGCATATCTAGCAAGATAGCAACGGGAAGCTAGCAAGCTAGTAAACGTAAAGTTAGCAAGCTTGCAACGCGAAGATAGCAAGCTAGCAACGCAAAGCAAGCAAGAAGGAACGCAAAGCTAGCAAGTTAGCAACGCAAAGCTACCAAGCTAGCAACAGAAAACTAGCAAGATAGAAACGCAAAGCAAGCATGAGAGCAACGCAAATCTAACAACCTTGCTACGCAAAGCTAGCAATCTAGCTACGCAAATCTAGCAAGCTAGCAACGCAAAGCTGGCAAGCTAGCAACGCAAAGCTGGCAAGCTAGCAACGCAAACTGGCAAGCTAGCAACACAAAGCTGGATAGATAGCAACCCAAAGCTGGCAAGCTGGTAATGCAAAACTAGCAAGCTAGCAACGCAATGCAAGCAAGCTAGCAAAGCAAAACTAACAAGCTAGCATCGGAAAGCTAGAAAGGTAGCAACGGAAAGCTAGTATGATAGCCACGCAATCCTAGCAAGCTAGCAACGAAAAAAGCTGGCAAATTAGGAACATAAATGCTGGCAAGCTAGCAACGCATTTCTGGCAAGCAAGCAACCCACAACTGGCAAGCTAGAAATGCAAAGCTGGCAAGCTAGCAACGCAAAGCTAGCATGATAGCAAAGCAAAGCTAGCAAGCTAGCAACCAAAGCTGGCAAGCTAACAACGCAATGAAAGGAAGAATGCAACGCAAAGCAAGCAAGAGAGAACGCAATACTAGCAATCTATCAACGAAAAGTTACCAAGCTAGCGACGCAAACTATCAATCTAGCAACGCAAATCTTGCAAGCTAGCAACGCAAAGCTAGCAAGATAGCAACGCAAAGCTAGCAAGCAAGCAACGCAATGCTAGCAAGGTAGCAACGCAAAAACTAGCAAGCTAGCAACGCGAAACTAGCAAGATAGCAACGAATTCTTGCAAGCAAGAAACGCAAAGCAATCAAGCAGGCAAACAAGCTAAGCTAGAAAGCTAGGTACTAAAATTCTAGTAAGCTACCGACGAACGATAGCAAGCAATAAACGCAAAAGAAGCAATCAAACAAAACAACGCAAAGCTAGCAATTTAGGAACGCAGATCTAGAAAGCTAGCAAGGCAAAGCTGTCAAGTTAGCAACGAAAAAGCTGGCAAGCTAGCGACGCACTGCTAGCAAGCTAGCAACACACAACTGGCAAAGCTAGAAATGCAAACATGGCAGGCTAGGAACGCAAAGATAAAAATGCTAACAAAGCAAAGCAAATCTAGCAAGCTAGCAAAGCAAAGCCAGGAAGCTAGCAACGGAAAGCTAGAAAGATAGCAACGCAAAGCGAGCAAGCTATCCACGAAAATCTAGCAAGCTAGCAACGCAAAGCTAGCTATCTAGCAACGCAAAGCTAGCAAGCTAGAACGCCAAACTAGCAAGGTAACAACGCAAAGTTAGTAAGCTGGGACGCAAATCTAAGAAGCTAGCAACGTAAAGCTAGCAAGCTAGCAACGCAAAGCTAGCTAGTAAGAAACGCAAATCAAGCAAGCAAGCAACTCAAAGAAACAAGCTAGCAACGGAAAGCTAGCACGGTAGCAACGCAAAGCTAGCAATCTAGCCACGCAAAGCTGGCAATCTAGCAACGCAAAGCTGGCAAACTTGCAACGCAAATTGGCAATTTAGCAAAGGGAAGCTAGCAAGCAAGCTAGCAAAGAAAAACTTAGCAAGCTAGCGACGAAAGCTAGCAAGCAAAAAACGCAAAGGAAGCAAGCAAACAAGCAACGCAAACCTAGCAAGTTAGCAACGCAAAACAAGCAAGCTAGCAACGGAAACTTTGCAAGCAAGCAATTGAAAGCAACAAGGTAGCAACGCAAAGCTAGTAAGATAGCCAGGCAAACCTAGCAAGATAGCGACCCAGAGCTGGCAAGCTAGAAACGAAAAAGCTGGCAAGTTAGCAATGGAATTCTGGCAAGCAAGCAACCCACAAATGTCTAGATAGAAATACAAAGCTGGCAAGCTAGCAACGCAAAGCTAGCATGCTAGCAAAACTAAGCTAGCAAGCTAGCAACGCAAAGCAAGTTAGCTTACAACGTAAAGCTAGCAAGTTAGCAACGCTTAGCTAGCAAGTTAGGAAAACCAAGATATCAAGCTAGCAAAGCAAATCTAGCAAGCTAGCAACGCAAAGCTACAATGTTATCAACGCAAAACTAGCAATCTAGCAACGCAAAGCTAGCAAGCTAGCAAAGAAAACTGTATAGATAGCAAAGCACACATGCAGGGTTAGCAAAGCAAAACTAGCAAGCTAGCAACGCAAACAAGCATGAAAGCAACGCAAAGCTAAGAAGCAAGCAACGCAAATCTAGCAAGCTAGCAAAGCAAACCAAGCTAGTTAGCAACGAAAAGATGACAATCTAGCAAAGCAAAGCTAGCAAGCTAGCAACGCAAAGTTAGCAAGTTAGGAACGCAAAGTCAAGAAGCTAGCATCGCAAATCTAGCAACCTAGCAAGCAAGCAACGCAAAGCTAGCATGCTAGCAACGCAAAGCTGGTAAGTTAGCAACGAAAATTGGCAAGATAGCAATACAAAGATGGCAAGCTACCAACGCAAATGTGGCAGGCTAGCAAGGAAGTATTGGCAAGGTAGCAAAGCAAGGCTGGCAAACCGGCAACGCATATCTAGCAAGCTAGCAACGGAAAGCTAGCAAGCTAGCAACGCAAACCTAGCAAGCTAGCAACGCAAAGATAGCAAGTTAGCATCGCAAAAGCAAGAAAGCTAGAACGCAAAGCTTTCAAGCTAGCAACGCAAAGCTACCAAGCTAGAAAAGCAAAACTAGCAAGCTAGCAACGCATTGCAAGCAAGCTAACAACGCAAAGCTAATAAGCTTGCAACGCAAAAGTACAATGCTTTCAACGCAAAGCTAGCAAGCAAGCAAAGCAAAGGTATCAGGCAGGAACGCAAAGCTAGCAAGTTAGCAACGTAAAGCAACCAAGCTAGCAACTCAAAACTAGCAAGCTAGCAACTCAATGCTAGCAAGCTAGCAACGCCAAGCTAGCAAGTTAGCAACGCCAAGCTAGCAAGGTAGCAAACTTGCAACGCATATCTAGTAATCTAGCAAGCTAGCAACGAAAATCTAGCTAGCTAGAATCGACAAGCTACCAAGATAGCAACGCAAATCTAGCAAGTTAGCCAAGCAAACTTAGCAAGCGAGCAACGCAAAGTTGGAAAGCTAGCAACGCAAAGCTACCAAGCTAGGAACGCAAAACTAGCAAGCTAGCAAAGCAAAGCCACCAAGCTTGCAACGCAAAGCTAGCAAGAAAGCGAAGAAAAGCTAGCAAGCTACAACGCAAAGCTAGCAAGTTAGCAACACAAAGCTACCAATTTAGCAATGCAAATATAGCAAGCTAGCAACGCAAATCTAGCAAGCTAGAAACGCAAATCTCCCAAGCTAGCAATGCAAAGCTAGCATGTTAGCAATGCAAACCTAGCAAGATAGCAAAGCAAAATTATCAAGCCAGCAACGCATATCAAGCAATCTAGCAAACTAGCAACGCAAAGCTTGCTAGCTAGCAACGCAAAGCTTGCTAGCTAGCAACGCAATGCTAGCAAGCTAGGAACGCCAAGCTAGCAAGTTAGCAACGCAAACTTAGCAAGCTGGCAAATCAAAGCTAGCAAGATAGCAACGCATATCTAGCAACATTGAAAGCTAGCAAAGGAAAGCTAGCAAGCTAGCAACGCAAAGCTAGCAAGCTAGCAACGCAAAGCTAGCAAGCAAGAATTGCAAAGCAAGCAAGCAAGCAACGCAAAGCTAGCAAGCTAGCAACGCAAAGCTAGCAAGTTAGCAAAAGAAAGATAGCAAGCTAGCAACGCAAATCTAGCCAGGTAGCCACGCAAATCTAACAAGCTAGCAACGCAAAGCTACCATGCTAGGAACCCAAAACTAGCAAGAGAGCAACGCAAAGCTAGCGAACTAGCAACGCAAAGCTTTACAGATAGCAAACCAAAGCGCAGGGCTAGCAACGCAAATCTAGCAAGATAGCAACGCAAAGGAAGCAACACAGCAACGCAAAGCTAACAAGCTAGCAACGCAAAACTGGCAAGCTAGTAACGCAAATCTTGATAGAGAGCAACGCAATGCTGGCAAGCTACCAACGCAAAACTAGCAAACTAGCAAGGCAATGAAAGCAAGCTAGCAACGCAGAGTTAACAAGTTAGCAACGCAAAGCTACCAAGCTAACAAGGCAAACCTAGCAAGCAAGCAAAGCAAATCTAGCAAGTTAGAAAGCAAAGATAGCATGTTAGAAACGCAAAGCTGCCAAGCTACCATCTCAAACCTAGCAAGTTAGGAAAGCAAAGATGGCAAATTAGCAACGCATATCTAGCAAGCTAGCAACGGAAAGCTAGCATGCTTGAAAGGAAAAGCAAGCAAGCTAGAACCAAAGCTTTCAAGCTAGCAACGCAAAACTACCAAGCTAGCAAAGCAAACATAGTAAGCTAGCAACGCAATGCAACTAAGCTAGCAACGAAAAGTTAAAAAGCTAGCAACGCAATGCTACCATGTGAACAACGCAAAGCTAGCAAGAAAGCAAAGCAAAGCTGCAAAGCTAGAACGCAAAGCTGGCAAGCTAACAACCTAACCTAGCAAGATAGCAACGCAAAACTATGAAGCTACCAACGCATATATAACAATCTTGCAAACTAGCAACGCAAAGCTAATTAGCTAGCAACGCAAAGCTAGCAAGCTATAAAAGCAAAGCAAGCAAGTAAGCAACGCAAAACAAGCAAGCTAGAAACGCAAAGCTAGCAAGCTTGCAACGCAAAGCTAGCAACGGAAAGCTAGCAAGGTAGCAACGCAAAGTGACAAAGCTATCCACGCAAATCTAGCAAGTTAGCAAAGCAAAGCTGGCAAGCTAACAACGCAAATTGGCAAGATACCAACACAAAGCTGGCAAGCTACCAACGCAAAGCTGGCAAGCTAGCAACGCAAACCTGGCAAGCGAGCAACGCGAAGCAGGCAAACCGGGAACGCATATGTAGCAAGCTAGAAACGGAAAGCTAGCAAGACAGCCACCCAAAGCTAACAAGCTAGCAATGCAAAGATAGCAAGCTAGCAACGCAAAACTAGCAAGCTAGCAACGCAATGCAAGCAAATTAGCAACGCAAAGCTAACATGCTTGTAAAACAAAGCTACCAAGCTTGCTACGCAAAGCTAGCAAGGAAGCAAAGAAATCAAGCAATTTAGAACTCAAAGCTTTCAAGTTAGCAACGCAAAGCTACCAAGCTAGAAACGCAAAACTAGCAAGCTAGCAACGCAATGCAAGCAAATTAGCAATGCAAAGGTAACAAGCTAGCAAAGCAAAGCTACCAAGCTTGCAACCAAAGCTAGCAAGAAAGCAAAGAAAAGATAGTAAAGCTAGAACGCAAAGCTAGCAAGTTACAACACAAAGCTAACAAGTTAGAAATGCAAAACTAGCAAGCTAGCAACGCAAATATAGCATGCTAGAAACGCAAAGCTACCAAGCTAGCAATGCCAAGCTAGCATGTTAGCAATGCAAACCTAGCAAGAATGCAAAGTAAAATTATCAAGCTAGCAACGCATATCAAGCAATCTCGCAAACTAGCAACGCAAAGCTTGCTAGCTAGAAACGCAATGCTAGCAAGCTAGCAACGCCAAGCTTGCAAGGTAGCAACGCATAATTAGCAAGCTGGCAACTCAAAACTAGCAAGATGGCAACGCATATATAGCAAGCTAGCAAGCTAGCAAAGGAAAGCTAGCAAGCTAGCAACGCAAAGCTAGCAAGCAAGAATCGCAAAGCAAGCAAGCAAGCAACGCAAAGCTAGCAAGCTAGCAACGCAAAGCTAGCAAGTTAGCAAAAGAAAGATAGCAAGCTAGCAACGCAAATCTAGCAAGTTAGCCACGCAAATCTAACAAGCTAGCAACGCAAAGCTACCATGCTAGCAAAGCAAAACTTGCAAGCTAGCAAAGCAAAGCTAGCGAGCTAGCAACGAAAAGTTGTATAGATAGCAAAGCAAAGCTGCAAGGCTAGCAACGCAAATCTAGCAAGCTAGAAACGCAAAGCAAGCAACATAGCAACGCAAAGCTAACAAGCTAGCAACGAAAAACTGGCAAGCTAGCAAAGCAAAGCAAGAAAGATAGCAACTCAAAGCTAACAAGCTAGCAACGCCAAGCTACCAAGCTAACAAAGCAAAGCTAGCAAGCTAGCAACGCAAAGCTAGCAAGATACCAACGCAAAGCTAAGAAGTTAGCAACGCAATTTAAGCAATCTAGCAAGCTAGCAACGCAAAGCCAGCTAGCAAGAAAAGCAAAGGAAACAAGCAAGCAAAGCAAAGCTAGCAAGTTATCAACGCAAAGCTAGCAAGCTGCAACGCAAAGCTAGCAAGCTAGCAACGGAAAGTTGCAAGGTAGCAACGCAAAATCTAAGAAGCAAGCAACGCAAATCTAGCAATCTAGCAAGCTAGCATCGCAAAGCTAGGAAGCAAGAAAAGCAAATCAAACAAGCAAACAACGCATTCCTGGCAAGCTAGCAACGCAAAGCTGGCAAGATAGCATCGCATATCTAACAAGATAGCTACGGGAAGCTAGCAAGTTAGCAACGTAAAGCTAGGAAGAGTGCAACGCAAAGATATCAAGCTAGCAACTCAAAGCAAGCAAGATAGAACGCAAAGCTTGCAAGCTAGCAACGAAAAGCTACTAATCTTGCAACGCAAAACTAGCAAGATAGCAAGGAAAAGCAAGCAAGCTAGCAACGCAAATCTAACAAGCTAACTACGCAAAGCTAGCAATCAAGCCACGCAAATCTAGCAAGCTAACAACGCAAAGCTGGCAAGCTAGCAACGCAAACTTGCAAGCTAGCAACGCAAATCTTGATAGAGAGCAACGCAATGCTGGCTAGATAGCAACGCAAAACTAGCAAGCTAGCAAGGCAATGAAAGCAAGCTAGCAACGCAAAGTTAACAAGCTAGCAACGCAAAGCTACCAAGCTAACAACGCAAAGCCAGCAAGCAAGGAAAGAAAATCTAGCAAGTTAGAACGCAAAGCTAGCATGTTAGAAATGCAAAGCTGCCAAGCTAGCATCTCAAACCTAGCAAGGTAGGAAAGCAAAGATGGCAAACAAGCAACGCATATCTAGCAAGCTAGCAACGGAAAGGTAGCATGCTTGAAAGGAAAGCAAGCAATCTAGGACCAAAGTTTCAAGCTAGCAACGAAAAGCTACCAAGCTAGCAACGAAAACCTAGTAAGCTAGCAACGCAATTCAACTAAGCTAGCAACGCAAAATTAACAAGCTAGCAAAGCAAAGCTACCATGCTAGCAACGCAAAGCTAGCAAGAAAGCACAGCAAAGATGCAAAGATAGAACGCAAACCTGGCAAGCTAACAACCACACCTAGCAAGATAGCAACGCAAAACTATCAAGCTAGCAACGCATATATAGCAATCTAGCAAATTAGCAACGCAAAGTTAATTAGCTAACAACGCATAGCTAGCAAGCTAGAACGCCAAGCTAGCAAGGTAGCAAGGCAAACCTAGAGAGCTAGCAACGCAAAGCTAGCAAGCTAGCAACGGAATGCTAGCAAGATATCAACGGAAAACGAGCAAGCTCTCCACGCAAAAATAGCAAGCTAGCAACGAAACCTGGCAAGTTAGAAACGCAAAATAGCAAGATAGCAACACAAAGCTGGCAAGCTACCAACGCAAAGCTGGCAAGATAGAAACGCAAAACTAGCAAGCTAGCAACGTAATTCAAGCAAGCTACCAACGCAAAGCTAGCAAGCTAGCAAAGCAAAGCTACCAAGCTTGATAATCAAAGCTAGCAAGCAAGCAAAGATAAGCTAGCAAGCTAGAACGCCAAGTTAGCAAGGTAGCAACGCAAACCTAGCAAGCTGGCAACGCAAAGCTAGAAAGCTAGCAACGTAAAGCTAGCAAGCTAGCAACGCATAGCTAGCAAGCAATAAAAGCAAAGCAAGCAACGCAACGCAACGCAACACAAGCAAGCTAGCAACGCAAAGCTAGCAAGCTTGCAACGCAAAGCTAGCAACGGAAAGCTAGCAAAGTAGCAACGCAAAGTGAGCAAGCTATCCACGCAAATCTAGCAAGCTTGCAAAGCAAAGCTGGCAAGCTAACAACGCAAATTGGCAAGATAGCAACACAAAGCTGACAAGGTACCAACGCAAAGCTGGCGAGCTAGCAACGCAAACCTGGCAAGCGAGCAACACGAAGCTGGCAAACCGGGAACGCATATGTAGCAAGCTAGAAACAGAAAGCTAGCAAAAGAGCCACCCAAAGCTAACAAGCTAGCAATGCCAAAATAGCAAGCTAGCAACGCAAAACTAGCAAGCTAGCAACGCAATTCAAGCAAATTAGAAACGCAAAGCTAACAAGCTTGCAAAGCAAATCTACGAAGCTTGTAACGCAAAGCTAGCAAGAAAGCAAAGAAAAGCAAGCAATCTAGAACTCAAAGCTTTCAAGCTAGCAACGCAAAGCTACCAAGCTTGCAACGCAAAACTAGCAAGCTAGCAACGCAATGCAAGCAAATTAGCAATGCAAATCTAACAAGCTAGCAAAGCAAAGCTACCAACCTTGCAACGCAAAGCTAGCAAGAAAGCAAAGAAAAGCTAGTAATGCTAGAACGCAAAGCTAGCAAGTTAGCAACACAAAGCTACCAAGTTAGCAATGCAAAACTAGCAAGCTAGCAACGCAAATCTAGCAAGCAAGAAACGCAAAGCTACCAAGCTAGCAATGCCAAGCTAGCATGTTAGCAATGCAAATCTAGCAAGATAGCAAAGCAAAATTATCAAGCTAGCAACGCATATCAAGGAATCTAGCAAACTAGCAACGCAAAGCTTGCTAGCTAGCAACGCAATGCTAGCAAGCTAGCAACACCAAGCTAGCAAGGTAGCAACGCATACTTAGCAAGCTTGCAACTCAAAGCTAGCAAGATAGCAACGCATATCTAGCAAGATAGCAAGCTAGAAAAGGAAAGCTTGCAAGCTAGCAACGCAAAGCTAGCAAGCAAGAATCGCAAAGCAAGCAAGCAACGCAAAGCTAGCAAGTTAGCAATTGAAAGATAGCAAGCTAGCAACGCAAATTTAGCAAGGTAGCCACGCAAATCTAACAAGATAGCAACGCAAAGCTACCATGCTAGCAACGCAAAACTAGCAAGCTAGCAACGCAAAGCTAGCGAGCTAGCAACGCAAACTGTATAGATAGCAAAGCAAAGCTGCAGGGCTAGCAACGCAAATCTAGCAAGCTAGAAACGCAAAGCAAGCAAGATAGCAACTCAAAGCTAACAAGCTAGCAACGCAAACCTAACAAGCTAGCAAAGCAAAGCTAGCAAGCTAGCAATGCAAAGCAAACAAGCTAGCAACGCAAACCTAACAAGCTAGCAAAGCAAAGCTAGCAAGCTAGCAATGCAAAGCAAACAAGCTAGCAACGCAAACCTAACAAGCTAGCAAAGCAAAACTAGCAAGATACCAACGCAAAGCTAAGAAGCTAACAACGCAAATCTAGCAATCTAGCAAGCTAGCAATGCAAAGTCAGCAGGCAAGAAAAGCAAAGCAAAGAAGCAAGCAACGCAAAGCTAGCAAGTTATCAACGCAAAGCTAGCAAAGCTAGCAACGCAAAGCTAGCAAGCTAGCAACGCAAACCTAGCAAGCTAGCAACGGAAAGTTGCAAGTTAACAACGCAAAGCTAAGAAGCTAACAACGCAAAGCTAAGAAGCTAGCAACGACAAATCTAGCAATCTAGCAAGCTAGCAACGCAAAGCTAGCAAGCAAGAAAAACAAAGCAGACAAGCAAGCAACGCATTGCTGGCAAGATAGCAACGCAAAGCTGCCAAGCTAGCATCGCATATCTAGCAAGATAGCTACGGGAAGCTAGCAACTTAGCAACGTAAAGCTAGGAAGAGTGCAACGCAAAGACAGCAAGCTAGCAACTCAAAGCAAGCAAGATAGAACGCAAAGCTAGCAAGCTAGCAACGCAAAGCTACTAAGCTAGCAAACGCAAAACTAGCAAGATAGCAACGAAAAGCAAGCAAGCTAGCAACGCAAATCTAACAAGCTAACTACGCAAAGCTAGCAATCTAGCCACGCAAATCTAGCAAGCTAGCAACGCAAAGCTAGCAAGCTAGCAACGCAAACTGGCAAGCTAGCAACGCAAATCTTGATAGAGAGCAACGCAATGCTGGCAAGCTAGCAACGCAAATGTAGTAAGCTAGCAAAGCTATGAAAGCAAGCTAGCAACGCAAAGTTAACAAGCTAGCAACGCAAAGCTACCAAACTAACAATGCAAAGGAAGCAAGCAAGCAAAGCAAATCTAGCAAGCTAGAACTCAAAGCTAGGTTGCAAGAAACGCAAAGCTGCCAAGCTAGCATCTCAAACCTAGCAAGGTAGGAAAGCAAAGATGGCAAACTAGCAACTCATATCTAGCAAGCTAGCAACGGAAAGCTAGCATGCTCGAAAGGAAAAACAAGCCAGCTAGAACCAAAACTTTCAAACTAGCAACGCAAAGCTACCAAGCTAGCAACGCAAAAAAATAGTAAGCTAGTAACGCAATGCAAATAAGCTAGCAACGCATAGTTAACAAGCTAGCAAGGCAAAGCTACCATGCTAGCAACGCAAAGCTAGCAAGAAAGCAAAGCAAACCTGCAAAGCTAGAACGCAAACCTGGCAAGCTAACAACGAAACCTAGCAAGATAGCAACGCAAAACTCTCAAGCTAGCAACGCATATATAGCAATCTAGCAAACTAGCAACCCAAAGCTAATTACCTAGCAACGCAAAGCTAGCAAGCTAGAACGCCAAGCTAGCAAGCTAGCAACGGAAAGCTAGCAAGGTATCAACGGAAAGCGAGCAAGCTATCCACGCAAATCTAGCAAGCTAGCAAAGAAAAGCTGGCAAGCTAGAAACGCAAATTAGCATGATAGCAACACAAAGCTGGCAAGCTACCAACGCAAAGCTGGCAAGATAGCATCGCAAAACTAGCAAGCTAGCAACGCAATTCAAGCAAGCTAGCAACGCAAAGCTAACAAGCTAGCAAAGCAAAGCTACCAAGCTTGCAACTGAAAGATAGCAAGCAAGCAAAGAAAAGCTAGCAAGGTAGAACGCCAAGATTGCAAGATAGCAACGCAAGCCTAGCAAGCTGGCAATGCAAAGCTAGCAAGCTAGCAACGCAAAACTAGCAAGCAATAAAAGCAAAGCAAGCAAACAGGCAACGCAAAACAAGCAAGCTAGCAAAGCATAGCTAGCAAGCTAGCAACGCAAAGCTAGCAACGGAAAGCTAGCAAGTTAGCAACGCAAAGTGAGCAAGCTATCCACGCAAATCTAGCAAGCTAGCAGAGCAAAGCTGGCAAGCTAGCAACGCAAATTGGCAAGATAGCAACACAAAGCTGGCAAGCTGCCAACGTAATTCTGGCGAGCTAGCAACGCACACCTGGCAAGCTAACAACGCGAAGCTGGCAAACCAGCAACGCATATCTAGCAAGCTACAAACGGAAAGCTAGCAAGACAGCCACCCAAAGCTAACAAGCTAGCAATGCAAAGATAGCAAGCAAGCAACGCAAAACTAGCAAGCTAGCAACGCAATGCAAGCAAATTAACAACGCGAAGCTAACAAGCCAGCAAAGCAAAGCTACCAAGCTTGCAACGCATAGCTAGCAAGAAAGCAAAGAAAAGCAAGCAATCTAGAACTCAAAGCTTTCAATATAGCAACGCAAAGCTGCCAAGCTAGCAACGCAAAATTAGCAAGCTAGAAACGCAATGCAAGCAAATTAACAACGCAAAGCTAACAAGCTAGCAAAGCAAACCTACCAAGCTTGCAACGCAAAGTTAGCAAGAAAGCAAAGAAAAGCTAGCTAGCTAGAATGCAAAGCTAGCAAGTTAGCAACATATACCTACCAAGTTAGAATGAAAAACTAGCAAGCTTGAAACGCAAAGCTACCAAGCTAGCAATGCCTAGCTAGCATGTTAGAAATGCAAACCTAGCAAGATAGCAAAGCAAAATTATCAAGCTAGCAACGCATATCAAGCAATCTAGCAAACTAGCAACGCAAAGATAGCAAGGTAGCAACGCAAACCAAGCAAGCTGGCAACACAAACCTAGCAAGATAGCAACGGATATCTAGCAAGCTAGCAAACTAGAAAAGGAAAGCTAGAAAGCTAGCAACGCAAAGCTAGCAAGCAAGAAACGCAAAGCAAGCAAGCAACGCAAAGCTAGCAAGTTAGCAAAAGAAAGATAGCAAGCTAGCAAACGCAAATCTAGCAAGGTAGCCACGCAAATCTAACAAGCTAGCAAAGCGAAGCTACCGCGCTAGCAACGCAAACCTAGCAAGCTAGCAACGCAAAGCTAGCGAGCTAGCAACGCAAAGCTGTATAGGTAGCAAAGCAAAGCTGCAGGGCTAGCAACGCATATGTAGCAAGCTAAAAAAGCAAAGCAAGCAAGATAGCATCTCAAAGCTAACTAGCTAGCAACGCAAAACAACCAAGCTAGCAAAGCAAAGCTAGCAAGCTAGAAACGCAAAGCTAGCAAAATACCAACGCAAAGCTAAGAAGCTAGCAACGCAAATCTAGCAATCTAGCAAGCTAGCAACGCAAAGCCAGCAAGCAAGCAAGAAAAGCAAAGCAAGCAAGCAAGCAACTCAAAGCTAGCAAGCTAGCAAGGGAAAGTTAGCAAGGTAGCAACGCAAAGCTAGCAATTTAGCCACGCAAAGCTGGAAAGCTAGCAACGCAAATCTGGAAACTAGGAACGCAAACTGGCAAGCTAGCAACTCAAAGCTGGATAGATAGCAACCCAAAGCTGGCAAGCTGGCAACGCAAAACTAGCAAGCTAGCAACGCAATGCAAGCAAGCTAGCAACGCAAAACTAACAAGCTAGCAACGCAAAGCTACCAAGCTAACAACGCAAAGCTAGCAAGCAAGCAAAGCAAACCTAGCAGGTAGAACTCAAAGACAGCAACTTAGAAACGCACAGCTGCTAAGCTAGCATCGCAATCCTGGCAAGCTAGAAAAACAAAGATGGCAAATAAGCAACCCTTATCTAGCAAGCTAGCAACGGAAAGCTAGCATGCTTGAAACGAAAAGCAAGCAAGCTAGAACGCAAAGCTTTCAAGGTAGCAACGCAAAGCTACCAAGCTAGCAACGCAAACATAGTAAGCTAGCAACGCAAAGCAAGCAAGCTAGCAACGCAAAGTTAACAAGCTAGCAACACAAAGCTACCATGCTATTACGCAATTCTAGCAAGAAAGCAAAGCAAAGCTGCAAAGCTAGAACGCAAACCTGGCAAGTTAGCAATCAAACCTAGAAAGTTAGCAACGCAAATCTATCAAGCTAGCAACTCATATTTAGCAATCTAGCAAGCTAGCAACACAAAGCTAGGTAGCTAGCAACGGAAAGCTAGCAAGCTAGAACATCAATCTACCAAGGTAGCAACGCAAACATAGCAAGCTGTCAACGCAAAGCTAGCAAGCTAGCAACGCAAAGCTAGCAAGCTAGCAAAGCAAAGCTAACAAGCAATAAACGCAATGCAAGCAAGCAAGCAACTCAAAGCTAGCAAGCTAGCAAAGGAAAGCTAGCAAGCTAGCAACACAAAGCTAGCAAACTAGCAAAGGAAAGCTAGCAAGGTAGCAACGCAAAGCTAGCAATCTAGCCACGCAAAGCTGGCAAGCTAGCAAAGCAAAGCTGCAAACTAGCAACGCAATTTGGCAAGTTAGCAACGCAAACCTGGCAAGCTAGCAACGAAAATCTGGAAAGCTATCAACGCATATCTAAAAGTTAGTAACGGGAAGCTAGCAAGCTAGAAACGCAAAGCTAGCAAGCTAGCAACGCAAAGATAGCAAGCTAGCAACGCAAAGCAAGCAAGCTCTCACGCAAATCTAGCAAACTAACAACGCAAATTTGGCAAGATAACAACGCAAAACTAGCAAGCTTCCAACGTAATTCAAGCAAAGCTAGCAACGCAAAGCTAACAAGCTAGCAAAGCAAAGCTACCAAGCTTCCAACTCAAAGCTAGCAAGCAAGCAAAAAAAGCTAGCAAGCTAGAACGCCAAGCTAGCAAGCAATAAAAGCAAATCTAGCAAGCTGGCAACGCAAATCTAGCAAGTAAGAGACGCAAAGCAAGCAAGCAAGCAACTCAAAGCTAGCAAGCTAGCAAGGTAGCAAAGCAAAGCTAGCAATCTAGCCACGACAAAGCTGGCAAGCTAGCAACGAAAATCTGGCAAACTAGGAACGCAAACTGGCAAGCTAGCAACTCAAACCTGGCAAGCTAGCAACGAAAAGCTGTCAAGCTATCAACACACATCTAGCAAGTTAGTAACGGGAAGCTATCTAGCTAGCAACGCAGAAGCTAGCAAGCTAGAAACCAAAGCAAGCAAGATAGCAACGCAAATATAGCATGCTAGTAACGCAAAGCAAGCATGATAGAACGCAAAGCTAGCAAGCTAGCAACGCAATCTATCATGCTAGCAACGCACAACTAGCAAGCTAGCAACGCAATCTATCATGCTAGCAACGCACAACTAGCAAGCTAGCAACGCAATCTATCATGCTAGCAACGCACAACTAGCAAGCTAGCAACGACAAGCTAGCAATGAGGCAACGCAAAGCTAGCAAGCTTGCAACGCAATGCTTGCAAGTTAGCAAAAGAAGGATAGCAAGCTAGCAACGCAAATCTAGCAAGTTAGCCACGCAAACCTAACAAGCTAGCAACGCAAAACTACCATGCTAGCAACGCAAAACTTGCAAGCTAGCAACGCAAACATAGCAAGCTAGGAACGCAAAGCTGTATAGATAGCAAAGCAAAGCTGCAGGGCTAGCAACTCAAATCTAGCAAGCTAGCAACGCAAAGCAAGCAAGATAGCAACGCAAAGCTAACAAGCTAGCAACGCAAAGCTAGCAAGCTAGCATCGCAAATCTATCAAGATAGCAACGCAAAGCTAAGGAACTTCCAACGCAAAACTAGCAATCTATCAAGCTAACGCGCAAAGCTAGCAAGCAAGGAAAGCAAAGCAAACAAGCAAGCAACGCAAAGCTAGCAAGCTAGCAACGCAAAGCTAGCAGGCTAGCAACGGAAAGCTAACATGGTAGCAACGTAAAGCGTGCAAGATATCAACGCATTTCTAGCAAGCTAGCAACGCAAAGCTGGCACGCTAGCAACGCAAATTAGCAAGAGAGCAACACAAAGCTGGCAAGCTACCAACACAAAGCTAGCAAGCTAGCAACGTAAACCTGGCCAGCTAGCAACGCAAAGCTGGCAAACCGGCAACGCATATCTAGCAAGCTAGAAACGGAACGCTAGCAAGCCACCCAAAGCTAGCAAGCTAGCAATGCAAAGATAGCAAGCTAGCATCGCAAACCTGGCAAGCTAGCAACGCAAAACTAGCAAGCTAGCAACGCAAAACTAGCAAGCTAGCAAAGCAATGCAAGCAAGCTAGCAACGCAATGCTAACTAGCTAGCACAGTAAAGCTAAAAAGCATGCAATTCAAAGCTAGCAAGCAAGCAAAGAAAAGATAGCAAGCTAGAACGTAATGCTAGAAATTTAGCAACACAAAGCTACCAAGCTATCAAGGCAAAATTAGCAAGCTAGCAAATTCAATTCAAGCAAGCTAGAAACACAAATCTACCAAGCTAGCAACGCCAAGCTTGCATGATAGCAACGCAAAAATAACAAGATAGGAAAGCTAAACTATCAAGCTAGCAACGCATATCAAGCAATCTAGCAAACTAGCAACGCAAAGGGAGCTAGCTGGCAACGCATAGCTAGCAAGCTAGAAACGCCAAGCTAGCAAGGTAGCAACGCAAACATAGCAAGCTGGCACTCAAAACTCGCAAGCTAGCAACGCATATCTAGCAAGCTAGCAACGGAATACTAGCAAGCTAGCAACGCAAAGCTAGCAAGCAATAATCGCAAAGCAAGCATTGAAGCAACGCAAAGCTAGCAAGCTAGCAACGCAAAGCTAGCAACCTAGAAACTCAAAGTTAGCAATCTAGGAACGGAAAGCTAGCAAGGTAGCAACGCAAAGCTAGCAAGCTAGCCACGCAAATCTAGCAAGCTAGCAACGCAAAGCTGGCAAACTAGCAACGCAAACAGGCAAGCCAGCAACGCAAACCTGGCGAGCTAGCAACGCATTGGTGGCAAGCTAGCAATGCAAAGCTGGCAAGCTAGCAATGCAAAGCTGGCAAGCTAGCAACGCATATCTAGCAAGTTAGAAATGGGAAGCTAGAAAGCTAGCAACGCAAAGATAGCAAGCTAGCAACGCAAAACAAGCAAGATAGAACGTAAAGCTAGCAAGCTTGCAACGCACAGCTTCCAAGATAGCAACGCAAAACTAGCAAGCTAGCAACGCAATGCTAGCAATCTAGCAACGGAAATCTAACAAGCTAGCTAAGCAAAGCTATCAAGCTAGCCACGCAAATCTAGCAATCTAGCAACGCAAAGCTGGCAAGCTAGCAACGCAAACTGGCAAGTTAGCAACGCAAAGCTGGATAGATAGCAACGCAAACCTGGCAAGCCAGCAACGCAATGCAAGCAAGCCTGCAAAGCAAATCTAACAATCTAGCAACGCAAAGCTACCTAGCTAACGACGCAAAGCTAGCAAGAAAGCAAAGAAATCTTGCGAGCTAGAACGTAAAGCTAGCAATTTAGAAACGCAAAGCTCCCAAGCTAACAACGCAAACATGGCAAGCTAGGAAAGCAAAAGTTGGCAAACTAGCAACGCATATCTAGCAAGCTAGCAACACAAACCTAGCAAGCTAGCAACGCAATGCAAGCAAGCTAGCAAAGCAAAGTTAACAAGCTAGCAACGCAAAGCTACCAAAGCTACACAAAGCTAGCAAGCAAGCAAACAAAGCTGGCAAGGTAGAACGCAAAGCTGGCAAGCTAGCAACGCAAACCTAGCAAAACAACAAAGCAAAACTATCAAGCTAGCAACGATTATCTAGCAATCTAGCAAGCTAGCAACGAAAACTAGCTAGCTAGCAACGCAAAGCTAGCAAGCTAGAACGCCAAGCTAGCAAGGTAGCAACGCAAATCTAGCAAGCTGGCAACGCAAAGCTAGCAAGCTAGCAACGCAACGCTAGCAGGCTAGCAACGCTAATCTGGCAAACTAGGAACGCAAACTGGCAAGCTAGCAACTCAAAGCTGGATAGATAGCAACCCAAAGCTGGCAAGCTAGCAACGCAAAACTAGCAAGCTAGCAACGCAATGCAAGCAAGCTAGCAACGCAAAACTAACAAGCTAGCATCGCAAAGCTACCAAGCTAACAACGCAAAGCTAGCAAGCAAGCAAAGCAAACCTAGCAAGCTAGAACGCAAAGATAGCAAGTTAGAAACGCACAGCTGCTAAACTGGCATCGCAATCCTGGCAAGCTAGAAAAACAAAGATGGCAAATAAGCAACCCTTATCTAGCAAGCTAGCAACGGAAAGCTAGCATGCTTGAAACGAAAAGCAAGCAAGCTAGAACGCAAAGCTTTCAAGCTAGCAACGCAAAACTACCAAGCTAGCAACGCAAAAATAGTAAGCTAGCAACGCAAAGCAAGCAAGCTAGCAACGCAAAGTTAACAAGCTAGCAACACAAAGCTACCATGCTAGCAACGCAAATAAAGCAAGCAAGCTAGCAACCCAAAGTTAACAAGCTAGCAACACAAAGCTACCATGATAGCAACGCAAATCTAGCAAGAAAGCAAAGCAAAGCTGCAAAGCTAGAACGCAAACCTGGCAAGCTAGCAATCAAACCTAGAAAGATAACAACGCAAATCTATCAAGCTAGCAACGCATATTTAGCAATCTAGCAAGCTAGCAACACAAAGCTAGGTAGCTAGCAACGGAAAGCTAGCAAGCTAGAACACCAATCTACCAAGGTAGCAACGCAAACCTAGCAAGCTGTCAACGCAAACCTAGCAAGCTGTCAACGCAAATCTAGCAAGCTAGCAACGTAAAGCTAGCAAGATAGCAAAGCAAAGCTAGCAAGCAAGAAACGCAATGCTAGCAAGCAAGATTCGCAAAGCAAGCAAGCAAGCAACTCAAAGCTAGCAAGCTAGCAAGGGAAAGCTAGCAAGTTAGCAAAGCAAAGCTAGCAATCTAGCCACGCAAAGCTGGCAAGCTAGCAACGCAAATCTGGCAAACTAGGAACGCAAACTGGCAAGCTAGCAACTCAAACCTGGCAAGCTAGCAACGAAAAGCTGGCAAGCTATCAACACACATCTAGCAAGTTAGCAACACAAAGCTAGGTAGCTAGCAACGGAAAGCTAGCAAGCTAGAACACCAATCTACCAAGGTAGCAACGCAAACATAGCAAGCTGTCAACGCAAAGCTAGCAAGCTAGCAACGTAAAGCTAGCAAGCTAGCAAAGCAAAGCTAACAAGCAATAAACGCAATGCAAGCAAGCAAGCAACTCAAAGCTTGCAAGCTAGCAACGGAAAGCTAGCAAGCTAGCAACACAAAGCTAGCAAACTAGCAAAGGAAAGCTAGCAAGGTAGCAACGCAAAGCTAGCAATCTAGCCACGCAAAGCTGGCAAGCTAGCAAAGCAAAGCTGCAAACTAGCAACGCAATTTGGCAAGTTAGCAACGCAAACCTGGCAAGCTAGCAACGAAAATCTGGAAAGCTATCAACGCATATCTAAAAGTTAGTAACGGGAAGCTAGCAAGCTAGAAACGCAAAGCTAGCAAGCTAGCAACGCAAAGATAGCAAGCTAGCAACGCAAAGCAAGCAAGCTCTCACGCAAATCTAGCAAACTAACAACGCAAATTTGGCAAGATAACAACGCAAAACTAGCAAGCTACCAACGTAATTCAAGCAAGCTAGCAACGCAAAGCTAACAAGCTAGCAAAGCAAAGCTACCAAGCTTGCAACTCAAAGCTAGCAAGCAAGCAAAAAAAGCTAGCAAGCTAGAACGCCAAGCTAGCAAGCAATAAAAGCAAATCTAGCAAGCTGGCAACGCAAATCTAGCAAGTAAGAGACGCAAAGCAAGCAAGCAAGCAACTCAAAGCTAGCAAGCTAGCAAGGTAGCAAAGCAAAGCTAGCAATCTAGCCACGACAAAGCTGGCAAGCTAGCAACGAAAATCTGGCAAACTAGGAACGCAAACTGGCAAGCTAGCAACTCAAACCTGGCAAGCTAGCAACGAAAAGCTGTCAAGCTATCAACACACATCTAGCAAGTTAGCAACGGGAAGCTATCTAGCTAGCAACGCAAAGCTAGCAAGCTAGAACCCAAAGCAAGCAAGCTAGCAACGCAAATATAGCAAGCTAGTAACGCAAAGCAAGCAAGATAGAACGCAAAGCTTGCAAGCTAGCAGCGCAAAGCTACCAAGCTAGCAACGCAATCTATCAAGCTAGCAACGCAAATCTAGCAAGCTAGCTACGCAAATCTACCAAGCTAGCAACGTTAAGGTAGCAAGCTAGCAACGACAAGCTAGCAATGAGGCAACGCAAAGCTAGCAAGCTTGCAACGCAATGCTTGCAAGTTAGCAAAAGAAGAATAGCAAGCTAGCAACGCAAATCTAGCAAGCTAGCCACGCAAATCTAACAAGCTAGCAACGCAAACTACCATGCTACCAACGCAAAACTAGCAAGCTAGCAACGCAAAGATAGCAAGCTAGGAACGCAAAGCTGTATAGATAGCAAAGCAAAGCTGCAGGGCTAGCAACTCAAATCTAGCAAGCTAGCAACGCAAAGCAAGCAAGATAGCAACGCAAAGCTAACAAGCTAGCAACGCAAAGCTAGCAAGCTAGCAAAGCAAAGCAAGCAAGATAGAAACGCAAAGCTAACAACTANCTGGCACGCTAGCAACGCAAATTGGCAAGAGAGCAACACAAAGCTGGCAAGCTACCAACGCAAAGCTAGCAAGCTAGCAACGCAAACCTGGCCAGCTAGCAACGCAAAGCTGGCAAACCGGCAACGCATATCTAGCAAGCTAGAAACGGAACGCTAGCATGCCACCCAAAGCTAGCAAGCTAGCAATGCAAAGATAGCAAGTTGCTACGCAAAGCAAGCAAACTAGCATCGCAAACCTGGCAAGCTAGCAACGCAAAACTAGCAAGCTAGCAACGCAAAACTAGCAAGCTAGCAACGCAAAGCTAAAAAGCATGCAACTCAAGCTAGCAAGAAAGCAATGAAAAGATAGCAAGCTAGAACGCAAAGCTAGAAATTTAGCAACACAAAGCTACCAAGCTATCAAGGCAAAATTAGCAAGCTAGCAAATTCAATTCAAGCAAGCTGGAAACGCAAATCTACCAAGCTAGCAACGCCAAGCTTGCATGTTAGCAACGCAAAACTAGCAAGATATGAAAGCTAAACTATCAAGCTAGCAACGCATATCTAGCAATCTAGCAAACTAGCAACGCAAAGGGAGCTAGCTAGCAACGCAAAGCTAGCAAGTTAGAAAGGCCAAGCTAGCCAGCTAGAAACGCCAAGCTAGCAAGGTAGCAACGCAAACATAGCAAGCTGGCACTCAAAACTCGCAAGCTAGCAACGCATATCTAGCCATCTAGCAAACTAGCAACGCAAAGGGAGCTAGCTAGCAACGCAAAGCTAGCAAGTTAGAAAGGCCAAGCTAGCCAGCTAGAAACGCCAAGCTAGCAAGGTAGCAACGCAAAGCTAGCAAGCTAGCCACGCAAATCTAGCAAGCTAGCAACGCAAAGCTGGCAAACTAGCAACGCAAACAGGCAAGCCAACAACGCAAACCTGGCAAGCTAGCAACTCATTGGTGGCAAGCTAGCAATGCAAAGCTGGCAAGCTAGCAACGCATATCTAGCAAGTTAGCAATGGGAAGTTAGAAAGCTAGCAACGTAAAGCTAGCAAGCTAGCAACGCAAAGATAGCAAGCTAGCAACGCAAAACAAGCAAGATAGAACGTAAAGCTAGCAAGCTTGCAACGCACAGCTTCCAAGTTAGCAACGCAAAACTAGCAAGCTAGCAACGCAATGCCAGCAAGCTAGCAACGGCTATCTAACAAACTAGCTAAGCAAAGCCACCAAGCTAGCCACGCAAATCTAGCAATCTAGCAACGCAAAGCTGGCAAGCTAGCAACGCAAACTGGCAAGCTAGCAACGCAATGCTGGATATATAGCAACGCAAACCTGGCAAGCTAGCAACGCAATGCAAGCAAGCCTGCAAAGCAAATCTAACAATCTAGCAACGCAAAGCTACCTAGCTAACAACGCAAAGCTAGCAAGAAACAAAGCATATCTTGCGGGCTAGAACGCAAAGCTAGCAATTTAGAAACGCAAAGCTCCCAAGCTAACAACGCAAACCTGGCAAGCTAGGAAAGCAAAAGATGGCAAACTAGCAACGCATATCTAGCAAGCTAGCAACACAAACCTAGCAAGCTAGCAACGCAATGCAAGCAAGCTAGCAACGCAAAGTTAACAAGCTAGCAACGCAAAGCTACCATGCTAGCAACACAACTCTAGCAAGCAAGCAAAGCAAAGCTGGCAAGTTAGAACGCAAAGCTGGCAAGCTAGCAACGCAAACCTAGCAAAACAACAAAGCAAAACTATCAAGCTAGCAACGCATATCTAGCAAGCTAGCCACGCAAATCTAGCATGCTAGTCATGCAAATCTAGCAAGCTAGCCACGCAAATCTAGCATGCTAGTCATGCAAATCTAGCAAGCTAGCCACGCAAATCTAGCATGCTAGTCATGCAAATCTAGCAAGCTAGCCACGCAAATCTAGCATGCTAGTCATGCAAATCTAGCAAGCTAGCCACGCAAATCTAGCATGCTAGTCATGCAAATCTAGCAAGCTAGCCACGCAAATCTAGCAAGCTAGCAACGCAAACCTGGCCAGCTACCAACGCAAAGCTAGCAAGCTAGCAACGCAAACCTGGCCAGCTACCAACGCAAAGCTGGCAAACCGGCAACGCCTATCTAGCAAGCTTGAAACGGAAAGCTAGCACTCCACCCAAAGCTAGCAAGCTAGCAATGCAAAGATAGCAAGCTAGCTACGCAAAGCAATCAAGCTAGAACGCAAATCTTTCAAGCTGGCAACCCAAAGCTACCAAGCTAGCAACGCAAAACTAGCAAGCTA
>NW_019733352.1:0-1137 GCF_002891405.2 Cryptotermes secundus
ATTTAATGTTACTTGATTAAAGGCGTGTTCTCATTCAGTGCTCAATTTCAGTCACCCGAACCAAATAAATGGTGTCAAAAAAGTCATCTGAGAATTTCCTCGGCTGTGTTCAAAACCACTGAGCCCCAAACAAACTTGTTTCACTGTAAACTCAACTTACCTCACTCTCTTCAATTTTGCGTTTTTTATGTTTCTTATGTTTCTTGTGTTTCTTATGTTTCTTATCTTTCTTTTTCTTCCTGCCTTCAACTTCAGCATCACTGTCCTGTAAGCACAAACACAGGCTTGCAAACAGAACCTGCCTCCGACATATACTGCAGTGATTAAAAAAGAAAGACATAATCATTAACTGGAAATACACACTGTAAACTACTGTGTCTGGTGTAGAAGGTGGCTCTTATCCAGCTTATATATTCAGCAGTCTGAAACAGTACTGTACAAACACATTGAAGCCCTTCCAGCGTCACTGGTGTACCAATACTTGTATATCAACAGGAAAAGGAAACCACTAAGAACCAATGCTCACATATGGTTCAATCGAATGTGTCAACACAAAAATGTTATACCTACATATGCAAAAAATGACTATAAAAGGTACAAGCCATAAAGCACACACAACAAGCAACAAAAATAATAATAAACAATGAAATAAAATATTATATTCCAACAAACAGTACATTATCCCTCTGATGATCATCACAGGGAGTGACCTGTATGTGTAACATCATAAAAACCTGGTATATGTAGGAGAGTCAAATGAAAACCTTAAATATTTTTTTGAGTATTATTTATTGTGCACAAGTGGTACAAAGCTGCATCACTTTTCAACATAATCTCCCCCACGCTCAACGCAAGTCCTCCAGCACTTACAAAGTGCATGAATTCCTTTAGAAAAAACTACTTTTGGTAGTCTGTGTAACCACTCATGCACCGTGTGGCATACCTCTTCATCACAACGGAACGTCTTTCGTCCCATTGTTTCTTTGAGTGGTCCAAACATACGGAAATCACTTGGGGCAAGGTCTGGTCAGTATGTGGGATGAGAAAAACACTCAAAATGCAGGTCACTGATTGTCACAACTGTTGTACGGACAGTATGGGGCCTTGAATTGTCATGTTGCAAAAGGATACCTGTGG
>NW_019733353.1:0-15085 GCF_002891405.2 Cryptotermes secundus
TCCATTTGCTTTCCACATAGCAGTACAGCAGCCGTTCAAACCACTTTGGCCACGCCTGCTGCTATACGAACTTGAACCATTTCGAGCATCATTTGCTCTGTGCTTCAAGTCGCTACTGATGACGCTGCTTCCGGCATCAGTTTTTGGTGTCTCACTTCGTCTGATGCCTACCCTTTGACCTGTCCAGCAAGGGAGGCCCTGCCAGTAGCTATGCTACCGCTGGTATATCTCTCAGGTTCCTTGGCATAATCAAACTCCCTCACCACGATAAGGTGGAGACACCAAAGAGGGAGCTACCAAGCTAGCAAGGCAAAATTAGCAAGCTAGCAACGCAAAGCTAGCAAGCTTGCAACGCATAGCTAGCAAGCTAACAAAGCAAAACATCCAAGATAGCAACGCAAAGCCAGCAAGATAGCAACGCAAAACTATCTAGGTAGCAACCCAAATCAAGCATTCTAATAAGCTCAGCAACGCAAAGCTAGCAAGCTAGCCACGCAAAGCTAGCAAACTACCAAAGCCAACCTAGCAAGGTAGCAACGCAAAGCTACGAAGCTAGCAACGCAAAGCTAGCAATTTAGCAACGGAAATCTAGCAAGCAAGAAACGCAAAGCTAGCAAGTAATCTACGCAAAGCTAGCAAGCTAGCAATTCAAAGTTAGCAAGATAGCAACGGAAGGCTAGGTAAGTAGCAACGCAAATCTAGCAACTTAGCGACGCAAATCTAGCAAGATGGCAACACAAAGTTAGCAAACTGACAACGCATAATGGCAAGCTAGCAACGCAAACTGGCAAGCTAGCAACGCAATTCTGCAAGCTAGCCCCGCAAACTAGGAAGCTAGCAACGCAAAGTTGGCAAGCTAGAAACGCAAAGCTGGCAAGCAAGCAACGCAAAGCTAGCAAGTTAGCAACGCATATCTAGCAAGCTAGCAAGCTAGCAACTGAAAGTTAGCAACGCCAATCAAGCAAGATAGCAACGCAAATCAAACATGCTAGCAAGCTAGCAAAGGAAAGCTAGCCAACTAGCAACGGAAAGCAGGCAAGATAGAAACGCATATATAGCAAGCTAGAAACGCAAAAATAGCAAGCGAGCAACGCAAAGCTAGCAAGCTAGCAACGCAAAGATAACATGCTAGCAACGCAAAGCTAGCAATCTAAATCGCAAAGCTAGCAAGATAGCAACTTAATGTTAAAAAGCTAGCAACGCAAAGTTAGCAAGCTAGCAACGCAAAGCTAGCAAGCTAGCAACGCAATTCTACTAAGCTTGCAACGAAAAGCTAGCAAGCTAGCAACGCAAAACTAGCAAGATAGCAACGAAAGTTAGCGAGATAGCAACGCAAATTTAGCAATCTAGAAATCTAGCCAAGCAAATCTAACAGGCTAGCAACGCAAAGCTAGCAAGCTAGAAACGCATATCTGGTAAGCTAGCAAGCTAGCAACGGAAAGCTAGAAATCTAAAAACGCAAAGCTAGAAAGGTAACAACTCAAATCTAGCATTCTAGCAAGCTAGCAACAGAAACCTTGCAAACTAGCAACGGAAAGCTAGCAAGCTAGCAACGCAAACATAGCAAGATAGAAACGCAAAGCTAGCAAGATACCAACGCAAACTAAAATCCTAGCAACGCATATCTAGCAATCTAGCAAGCAGGCAGAGCAAAGTTAGCAAGCTAGCAACGCAAAGCTTGCAAGATCGTAAGGAAAAGCTTTCAAGCTAGCAATGCAAAGCCGGCAAGCTAGCAAAGCATATCTAGCAAGCTAGCAACGCAAAGATAGCAAGCTAGGAACGCAAACCTTGCAAGCTAGCAACACAAAACAGCAAGTTAGCAAAGCAAAGCTAGCAAGCTAGCAACGCAAAACTAGCAAGCTAGCAACACTATGTTAGCCAGCTAGCAACGCAATGCTAGCAAGCTAGATCGCAATGTTTGCAAATTAGCAACGCAAAGTTAACAAGCTAGCAACGCAAACTAGCTAGCTAGCAACGCAAAGCAAGCAAGATAGCAACGCAAAGCAAGCGAACTAGCAACGCAAAGCTGCCAAACTAGCAACTGAAAGCGAGTAAGTTAGCAACGTAAAGCTAGCAAGCTAACAACGCAAAGCCAGAAAGATAGCAACGCAAAGCTGTAAAGATAGCAACGCAAATCTAGCAATCTTACAATTTCAGCAAATCAAAGGTAGCAAGCTAGCAACGCAAAGCTAGCAAGCTCTCAAAGCCAAGCTAGCAAGGTAGCAAAGCAAAGCTAAGAAGCTAGCAACGCAAAGATAGCAATTTAGCAACGCAAAGCTAGGAAGCTAGCAACAAAAGCTGGCAAGCTAGAAACGCAAACCTGGCTAGATAGCAACGAAAATCTAGCAAGCTAGCAACGCAAAGCTAGCAAGGTAACAACGCAAATCTAGGATGCTAGCAAGCTAGCAACGGAAAGAGAGCAAGCTATCAACGCAAAGCTTGAAAGCTAGCAACTCATATCTAGCAAGCTAGCAACGCAAAGCTAGGAAGATAGAAACGCAAAGTTAGCAATCTTGCAAGCTAGCAACACAAACTTAGCAAATTAGAAAATCAAGCTGGCAAGCTATATACGCAAAGCTGCCAAGCTAGCAACGCAAAGCTGCCAAGCTAGCAACGCATATCTAGCAAGCTAGCAGCGCAAATATAGCAAGCACGCAACGCAAAGCTAGCAAGCTAGCAACGCAAAGCTAGCAATCTTGCAAGCTAGCTATACAAAGCTAGCAAGTTATCAACCAAACCTTGCAAGCTAGAAACGCAAAGCTGCCAAGCTAGCAACGCAAAGCTGGAAAGCTAGCAACGAAAAGCTAGTAAGCTTGCAACGCAAAATTAGCAAGCTACCAACACATACCTAGCAATCTAGGAAGCTAGCAAAGCAAAATTAGCAAGCTAGCAACGCAAAGCTGCAAGCTAATAACGAAAAACTGGCAAGCTAGCAACGCATATCAAGCAAGGTTGCAACGCAAAGCTAGCAAGCTAGCAACGCAAAACAGAGCAAGCTAGCAACGGAAATTAGCAAGGTAGCAACGCAAAGCTAAGAAGCTAGCCATGCAAATCTAGCAAATCTAGAAACGCAATGCTGGCAAGCTAGCAACGCAAACTTGCAAGCTAGCAACGCAAAGCTGGCAAGCTACCAAAGCATATCTAGCTATCTAGCAACCTAGTAACGCAAAGCTAGCAAGCTAGCAACGCATAGATAGCAAGCTAGCAACGCAAAGCTAGCAAACTTGATCGCAATGCTTGAAAGCTAGCAACGCAAAGCTATCAAGCTAGCAACGCAAAATCAGCAAGCTAGAAACGCAAGGCTAGAATGCTTGCAACGCAACGCTGCCAAGCTAGCAACGCAAAGCTAGCAAACTTGATCGCAATGCTTGAAAGCTAGCAACGCAAAGTTATCAAGCTAGCAACGCAAAACCAGCAAGCTAGAAACGCAAGGCTAGAATGCTTGCAACGCAACGCTACCAAGCCAGCAACGCAAAGCTAGCAAGTTAGCAACGCAAAGAAAGCAAGATAGCAAAGCAAAACTATCAAGATAACAACGCAAATCTAGCATTCTAACATGCTCAGCAACGCAAAGCTAGCAAGCTAGCCAAGCAAATCTAGCAAATTTCCAAAGCCAAGCTAGGAAGGTAGCAACGCATAACTACGAAGCTAGCAACGCAAAGCTAGCAATTTAACAACGGAAATCTAGGAAGCAACCTAGGAAATCTAGCAAGCAAGAAACGCAAAGCAAGCAAGCAAGCTACGCAAAGCTCGCAAGCTACAACTCAAAGCTAGCAAGAGAGCAACGGAAAGATAGCAAAGAAGCAACGCAAATCTAGCAAATTAGCCACGCAAATCTAGCAAGATAACAACACAGATAGCAAGATGACAACGCAAAATGGCAAGTTAGCAACGCAAAGTTGGAAAGCTAGCAATGCAAAGCTGCAAGATAGCAACGCAAATTAAGAAGCTAGCAACGCAAAGCTAGCAAGCTAGCAACGCAAACGTGGCAAGTTAACAAGCTAGCAACTGAAAGCTAGCAACGCAAATTTAACATGCTAGCAAGCTAGCAACGGAAAGCTAGCAAACTAGCAACGCAAAATGGCAAGTTAGCAACGCAAAGCTGGAAAGCTAGCAATGCAAAGCTGCAAGATAGCAACGCAAATTATGAAATCTAGCAACGCAAAGCTAGCAAGCTAGCAACGCAAACGTGGCAAGTTAACAAGCTAGCAACTGAAAGCTAGCAACGCAAATTTAACATGCTAGCAAGCTAGCAACGGAAAGCTAGCAAACTAGCAACGGAAAACAGGCAAGATAAAAACGAAAAGCTGGCAAGCTAGTAACGAAAGCTGGCAAGCTAGCAAAGCATATCTAGCAAGCTAGCAACGCAAAGATAGCAAGCTAGCAACGCAAAGCTAGCAAGCTAGCAACGCCTAGCTAGCAAGCTAGCAATGCAAAATTAGCAAGATAGCAACGCTATGTTAGCCAGCTAGCAACGCAATGCTAGCAAGCTCGATCGCAATGCTTGCAAACTAGCAACGAAAATTTAACAAGCTAGCAACGCAAAACAAGCTAGCTAGCAACGCTTAGCTAGCAAGCTAGCAACGCAAAGCTGATAACATAGCAACGGAAACCGAGCAAGCTAGCAACGCAAAGCTAGCAATCTAACAACGCAAAGCCAGCAAGATTGCAACGCAAAGCTGTCAAGATAGCAACGCAAATCTAGCAAATCTTACAAGTTCAGCAAATCAAAGTTAGCAAGCTAGCAAAGCAAAGCTAGCAAGTTAGCAACGCAAAGCTACGAAGCTAGCAACGCAAAGCTAGCAATTTAGCAACCCAAAGCTAGGAAGATAGCAACGAAAACTAGCAAGCAAGAAACGCAAAGCAAGCAAGGAAGCTACGCAAAGCTAGCCAGCTAGCAACTTAAAGCTAGCAAGCTAGCAACGCAAAGCTGGCAAGCTAGAAACGCAAACCTGGCAAGCTAGCAACGCATATCTAGCAAGCTAGAACGCAAAAATAGCATGCTAGCAACGCAAAGATAGTAAGCTAGCAACGCAAAACTAGCAAGCTAGCAACGCAAAAATAGCATGCTAACAACGCAAAGATAGTAAGCTAGCAACTCAAAACTAGCAAGCTAGCAACGCAAAACAGAGCAACCTAGCAACGGAAACTAGCAAGGTAGAAACGCAAAGCTAACAATTTAGCCACGCAAATCTAGCAAATCTAGAAACGCAAAGCTGGCAAGCTAGCAACGCAAAATTCCAAGCTAGCATCGCAAAGCTGGCAAGTTACCAAAGCATATCTAGCTATCTATTAAGCTAGCAACGCAAAGCTAGCAATTAATCAAGGCAAAGTTAGGAAGCTAGCAAAGAAAGCTAGCAAGCAAGAAAAGAAAAGGAATCAAGGAAGCTACGCAATGCTAGCAAGCTAGCAACTCAGAACTAGAAAGATAGCAACGCAAAGCTGGCAAGCTAGAAACGCAAACCTGGCTAGCTAGCAACGCAAAGCTAGCAAGATAGCAAAGCAAAGCTTGCAAGGTAACAACGCATATCTAGCAAGCTAGCAAAGGAAAGCTTGCAAGCTAGCAACGCAAAGCTTGCATGCTAGCAACTCACACCTAGCATGCTAGCAACGCAAAGCTAGCAAGATAGCAACGCAAAGCTAGCAATCTTGCCACCTAGCAACACAAAGCTAGTAAGCTAGCAAACCAAAGCTGGCAAAATAGAAACGCAAAGCTGCCAAGCTAGCAACGCAATGCTGGAATGCTAGCTACGCCAATCAAGCAAGCTAGCAACGCAAAGCTAGCAAGCTAGCAACGTAAAGCTAGCAAGCTAGAAACGCACAGCTAGCAAGATAGCATCGCAAAGCTACCAATTTAGCAACGCAAATCTTGAAAGCTAGGAACGCAAAGCTATCAAGCTTGCAACGAAAAAGCTAGCAAGCTAGCAACGCAAAGCTAGTAATCTAGCAAGTTACCAACGCAAATACAACAATCTAGCAAGCTAGCAACGAAAAAGCTAGCAAGCTAGCAACGCAAAGCTAGTAAGCCAGCAAGTTACCAACGCAAATACAACAATCTAGCAAGCTAGCAAAGCAAAATTAGCAAGCTAGCAACGCAAAGTTGTCAAGATATTAACGCAAAGCTGGCAAGCTAGCAACGCATATCTAGCAAGCTAGCAACGCAAAGCTACCATGCTAGCAATGCAAAGCTAACACACTAGCATCGCAAAGCTAGTAAGCAAGCAACGCAAACCTAGCATGCTAGCAAAGATAAGCTAGCAAGCTAGATCGCAAAACTAGCAAGCAAGGAACGCAAAGCCACCAAGCTAAAAACGCATAACTAGCAAGCTACGAACGCAAAGCTAGCAAGCTAGCAACGCAAAGACTCCAAATTAGCAACGCAAAGATTATAAGCTAGCAACGAAGTGCTAGCAATCTAGCAACGAAAAGCTAGCAAGCTAGATACGTAAAGCCAGCAAGATAGCAAAGAAAGCTAGCAAGTTACCAACCCAAATCTAGCAATTTAGAAAGCTAGCTACGCAAAGCTAACAGGCTAGGAACGCAAATCTAGCAAGCTAGCAACGCCAAACCAGCAAGTTATCAACGCACAGCTTGGAAGCAAGAAAACCAAAGCAAGCAAGCAAGCATGCAACGCAAAGCTGGCAAGCTAGCAACTCAAAACTAGCAAGCTAGCAACGCAAATATGCAAGCTAGCAAAACAAACCTGGCAAGCTACCAACTCATATCTAGCAATCTAGTAAGTTACCAACGCAAAGCTATCAAGCTGGGAACGAAAAGCTGGCAAAGCTAGCAACGCATATCAAGTAAGCTAGCAACGCAAAGATAGCAAGCTAGCAACGCAAAGCTAGCAAGCTAGAAAAGCAAAGTTAGCAAGCTAGCAACGCAAAGCTATCAATCTAGCAAAGCATAGATAGCAAGCTAGCAACGCAAAACTAGCAAGCTTGATCGCAATGAATGAAAGCTAGCAACGAAAAGCTACCAAGCTAGCAAAGCAAAACTAGCAAGCTAGCATCGTAAAGCTAGCAAGCTTGCAACGCAAAGCTACCAAGCTAGCAATGCGAAGCTAGCAAGCTAGCAGCGCTTAGCCAGCAAGATTGCAAAGCAAAACTATCAAGATAGCAACTCAAATCTAGCATTCTAACAAGCTCAGCAACGCAAAGCTAGCAAGCTAGCCAAGCAAAGCTAGTAAACTTCCAAAGCCAAGCTAGCAAGGTAGCAACGCATAGCTACGAAGCTAGTAGCGGAAAGTTAGGAAGCTACCAAGAAAATCTAGCAAGCAAGAAACGCAAAGCAAGCAAGCAAGCTACGCAAAGCTAGCAAGCTAGCAACTCAATGCTAGCAAGATAGCAAAGGAAAACTAACAATGTAGCAACGCAAATCTAGCAAATTAGCCACGCAAATCTAGCAAACTAACAACAAAATTTGCAAGCTGACAACGCAAAATGGCAAGTTAGCAACGCAAAGCTGGTAAGCAAGCAACGAAAAGCTGGCAAGCTAGCAACGCAAAGGTGCAAGCTAGCAATGTAAACTAGGAAGTTAGTAACGAAAAGCTAGCAAGCTAGCCACGCAAAGCTTGCAAGATAGCAACGCAAAGCTGGCAAGGTAAAAACGCAAATCTGGCAAGCTAGCAACGCAAAGGTGCAAGCTAGCAATGTAAACTAGGAAGTTAGTAACGAAAAGCTAGCAAGCTAGCCACGCAAAGCTTGCAAGATAGCAACGCAAAGCTGGCATGCTAGCAAGCAAGTAACTGAAAGCTAGCAACGCAAAGCTAGCAAGGTAGCAAAGCAAATCTATCATGCTAGCAGCTAGCAACGGAAAGCTAGCCAAATAACAACGGAAAGCAGGCAAGATGAAAACGCAAAGCTGGCAAGCTAACAACGAATATATAGGAAGATAGCAAAGCAAATATAGCAAGCGAGCAACGAAAAGTTAGCAAGCTACCAATGCAAAGCTAGCAAGCTAGTAAAGCAAAGCTAGTAAGCTTGAAACGCAAAACTAGCAAGCTACCATCACATACCTAGCAATCTAGCAAGATAGCAAAGCAAAATTAGCAAACTAGCAACGCAAAGCTTCCAAGCTAGTAACGCAAAGTTTGCAAGCTCGCAACGCAAAGCTAGCAAGCTAGCAACGCAAAGCTAGCAAGGTAAAAACGCAAATCTAGCATGCTAGCAATCTAGCAACGGAAAGCTAGCAAGCTATCAACACATACCTAAAAATCTAGCAAGCTAGCAAAGCAAAATTAGCAAACTAGCAACGCAAAGCTGCCAGGCTAGTAACGCAAATTTGGCAAGCTAGCAACGCAAAACTTGCAAGCTAGCAACTCAAAGCTAGCAAGCTAGCAACACAAAGCTAGCAAGATAGCAACGCGAAGCTAGCAATCTTTCAAGATAGCAACATAAAACTAGCAAGCTAGCGAACCAAAGCTGGCAAGCTAGAAACCCAAAGCTGCCAAGCTAGCAACGCAAAGCTGGAAAGCTAGCAACGCATATCTAGAAAGCTAGCAACGAAAAGAGAGCAAGCGAGCAACGAAAAGTTAGCAAGCTTGCAACGTAAAGCTAGCAAGTTAGCAAAGCAAAGAAAGCAAGGTAGCAACGAAAACTAGCAAGTTAGATCGCACAGCTAGCAAGCTAGCAACGAAAAGCTACTAATTATAAACGCAAATCTAGCTAGCTAGGAACGCAAATCTAGCAAGCTAGCAACGCAAAGCTAGCAATTAATAAACGCAAAGCTAGGAAGCTAGCAACGAAAGCTAGCAAGCAAGAAAAGCAAAGCCATCAAGGAAGCTACGCAATGCTAACAACCTAGCAACATGAAGCTAGAAAGATAGCAACGCAAAGCTGACAAGCTAGAAACGCAAAGCTAGCTAGCTAGCAACGCAAATCTAGCAAGGTAGCAACGCAAAGCTTTTAAGATAGCAACGTAAAGCTAGAAAGGTAACAACGCAAATCTAGCAAGATAGCAAGCAAGCAAAGGAAAGCTTGCAAGCTAGGATCGCAAAGCTTGCAAGCTAGCAACTCAAAGCTAGCCTGCTAGCAACGCAAAGATGGCAAGCTACCAACGCATATACAGCAATCTAGCACCCTAGCAAAGCAAAATAGGCAAGCTAGCAACGCAAAGCTGCCAAGCTAGTAACGCAAAGCTGGCAAGCTAGCAACGCACATCTATCAAGCTAGCAACGCAAAGCTACCATGCTAGCAATGCAAAATTAACACACTAGCATCGCAAAGCTAGTAAGCTAGCAACGCAAAACTAGCATGCTAGCAACGATAAGATAGCAAGCTAGATCGCAAAACTAGCAAGTTAGGAACGCAAAGCTACCAAGCTAACAACGCAAAACTAGCATGCTAGCAACGATAAGCTAGCAAGCTAGATCGCAAAACTAGCAAGTTATGAACGCAAAGCTACCAAGCTAACAACGCAAAACTAGCAAGCTACGAACGCAAAGCTAGCAAGCTAGCAACGCAATGATTCCAAACTAGCAACGCAAAGATTATAAGCTAGCAAGGAAAAGTTAGCAAGCTAGCAACGAAAAGCTAGCAAGATAGATACGCAAAACAGTAAGATAGCAAAGAAAGCTAGCAAGTTAGGAACGCAAATCTAGCAATTTTGAAAGATAGCAACGCAAAGCTAACAAGCTAGCAACGCAAATCTAGCAAACTATCAACGGCAAATTAGCAAGTTATCAACCCACAGCTAGGAAGCAAGAAAACCAAAGCAAGCAAGCAATCATGCAACGCAAAGCTGGCAAGCTAGCAACTCAAAACTAGCAAGTTAGCAACGGACACTAGCAAGGTAGAAACGAAAATTAACTTACTTGCAACGAAAATCTAGCGAAGCTAGAAACGCAAACCTGGCAAACTAGCAACGCAATCTTGCAAGCTAGCAACACAAAGCTGGCAAGCTACCAACGCATAGCTAGCAATCTATCAAGCTAGCAACTCAAAGCTAGCAAGCTAGCAACGCTAAGCTTGAAAGCTAGCAACGCATATTTAGCAAGCTAGCAACGCAAAGATAGCAAGCTAGCAACGCAAAGCCAGCAAGCTAGAAAAGCAAAGCTAGCAAGCTAGCAACGCAAAGCTATCAATCTAATAACGCATAGATAGCAAGCTAGCAACGCAAAACTAGCAAGCTTGATCGCAATGCTTGAAAGCTAGCAAAGAAAAGCTACCAAGCTAGCAAGGCAAAACTAGGAAGCTAGCAACGCAAAGCTAGCAAGATTGCAACGTAAAACTACCAAGCTAGCAACGCATATCTAGCAAGCTAGCAGCGCTTAGCCAGCAAGTTAGCAAAGCAAAACTATCAAGATAGCAACGCAAATCTAGCATTCTAACAAGCTCAGCAACGCAAAGCTAACAAGCTAGCCACGCAAAGCTAGCAAACTTCCAAAGCCAAGCTAGCAAGGTAGCAACGCATAGCTACGAAGCTAGCAAAGCAAAACTAGCAATTTAGCAACGGAAAGATAGGAAGCTACCAAGGAAATCTAGTAAGCAAGAAACGCAAAGCAAGCAAGCAAACTACGCAAAGCTAGCAATCTAGAAACTCAAAGCTAGCAAGAGAGCAACGGAAAGCTAAGAATGTAGCAACGCAAATCTAGCAAATTAGCCACGAAAATCTAGCAAGATAACAACACAGGTAGCAAGCTGACAACGCAAAATGACAAGTTAGCAACGCAAAGATGGAAAGCAAGCAACGCAAAGCTGGCAAAGATAGCAACGCAAAGCTGCAAGCTAGCAATGAAAACTAGGAAGCTAGCAACGCAAATCTATCAAGCTAGCCACGCAAAGATAGCAAGCTAGCAACGCAAAGCTGGCAAGCTAGCAAGCTAGCAACTGATAGCTAGCAACGCAAAGCTAGCAAGGTAGCAACGCAAATTTAACATGCTAGCAGCTAGCAACGGAAATCTAGCAAACTAACAACGGAAACCAGGCAAGATAAAAACTAAAAGCTGGCAAATTAGCAACGCAAAGCTAGCAAGCTAGCAACGCATAAATAGCAAGCTAGCAAACCAAATATAGCAAGCGAGCAACGAAATCTAGCAAGATAGCAACGCAAAGCTAGCAAGCTAGCAACGCAAATCTAGTAAGCTTGCAACGCTAAACTATCAAGCTACCAAAACATACCTAACAATCTAGTAAGCTAGCAAAGCAAAATAAGCAAGCTAGAAACGCAAAGTTGCCAAGCTAGTAACGCAAAGCTGGCAAGCTAGCAACGCAAATCTAGCAAGCTAGCAACGCAAATCTAGCAAGATAACAACGCAAATCTACCATGCTAGCAAGCTAGCAACGAAAAGCTAGCAAGCTATCAACGCAAAGCTTGCAAGCTAGCAACTCAAAGCTAGCAAGCTAGCAACGCAAAGCTAGCAAGATAGCAACGCAGAGCTAGCAAACTTTTTTGAAAATAGCAACATAAATCTACCAAACTAGCGAACCAAAGGTGACAAGCTAGAAACGCAAAGCTGCCAAGCTAGCAACGCAATGCTGGAAAGCTAGCAACGCATATCTAGCAAGCTAGCAACGCAAAAATAGCAAGCTAGCAACGCAAAGCTAGCAAGCTTGCAACGTAAAGTTAGCAAGTTAGCAACGCAAAGATAGCAAGGTAGCAAAGAAAAGCTAACAGATTAGATCGCACAGCTAGCAAGCTAGCAACGCAAAGCTACCAATTATAAACGCAAATCTAGCAAGCTAGGAACGCAAAGCTAGCAAGCTAGAAACGCAAACCTAGCAAGCTAGTAACGATAGATAGCAAGATAGCAACGAAAATTTAGCAATCTAGCAAGCTAGCCACACAAAGATTGCCGGCTAGCAAAGCAAAGCTAGCAAATTAGCACGCATATTTAGCAAGTTAACAAGCTAGCAACGGAAAGCTAGAAAACTAAAATCGCAAAGCTAGCAGGGTAACAACGCAAATCTAGCATGCTAACAAACTAGCAACGGAAAGCTTGCAAACTAGCAACGGAAAGCTAGCAAGCTAGCAACGCAAATCTATTAAGCTAGAAACGCAAAGCTAGCAAGTTACCAACCCAAAGCTAACAAGCTAGCAACGCATATCTAGCAATTTATCAAGCTAGCAAGCTAGCAAAGCAAAATTTGCAGGTTAGAAACGAAAAACTTGCAAGCTAGCAACACAAAGCTGGCAAGCTAGAAACGCATATCTAGCAAGCTAGCAACGCAAAACTAGCAAGATAGCAACCCAAAGATAGCAAGCGAGCAACGCAAAGCAGGCAAGCTAGTAACGCAAAGATAGAATGCTAGCAACGCAAAGCTAGCAAGTTCGATTGCAAAGCTAGCAAGATAGCAACGCAAAGCCAAAAAGCTAGCAAAACAAAGCAAGCAAGTTAGCAACACAATTCTACCAAGCTTGCAAAGAAAAGCTAGCAAGCTAGCAACGCAAAGCCAGCGAGATAGCAAAGAATGTTAGCTAGGTAGCAACGCTAAATCTAGCAATCTAGCAAGCTAGCCTCGCAAAGCTTGCAGGCTAGAAACGCATCGCTAGCAAGCTAGCAACGAATAGCTAGCAAGGTAGCAACGAATATCTAGCAAGCTAGCAACGCAAAGCCAGCGAGATAGCAAAGAATGTTAGCTAGGTAGCAACGCTAAATCTAGCAATCTAGCAAGCTAGCCTCGCAAAGCTTGCAGGCTAGAAACGCATCGCTAGCAAGCTAGCAACGAATAGCTAGCAAGGTAGCAACGAATATCTAGCAAGCTAGCAAGCTATCAACGGATAGCTAGAAAACTTAAAAAGCAAAGCTAGCAAGGTAACAACGCAAATCTAGCATTCTAGCAAGCTAGCAACGGAAAGCTTGCAAACTAGCAACGGAAATCTAGGAAGCTAGCAACGCAAACCTAGCAAGATAGATACGCAAAGCTAGCAAGATAACAAAGCAAAGCTAACAAGCTAGCAACGCATATCTAAAAATCTAGCACACTAGCGAAGCAAAACAAACAAGCTAGCAACGCAAAGCTTGCAAAATAGAAATGAAAAGCTGGCAAGCTAGCAAAGCATATCTATCAAGTTAACAACGCAAAGCTATTAAGATAGCAACGCAAATCTAGCAATCTTACAAATTCAGCAAAGCCAAGTTAGCAAGCTAGCAACGCAAAGCTAGAAAGTTCTCAAAGCCAAGCTAGCAAGGCAGCAACGTAAAGCTACGAAGCTAGCAACGCAAAGCTGTCAAGCTAGAAACGCAAAGCAGGTAAGCTAGCAACGCAAATCAAGCAAGCTAGCAACGTAAAACTAGCAAGGTAACAACGCAAATCTAGCATGCTAGCAATCTAGAAACGGAAAGCAAGCAAGCTAGCATCGCAAAGCTTGCAAGCTAGCAACTCAAAGATGGCAAGCTAGCAACGCAAACTAGCAAGATAGCAACGCAAAGTTAGAAAACTTGCAACCTAGCATCACAGAGATAGAAAGCTAACAAACCATAGCTGGCAAACTAGAAACGCAAAGCTGCCACGCTAGCAACGCAAAGCAGGAAAGTTAGCAACGCATATCTAGCAAGCTAGCAAAGCAATGTTATCCTACCTAGCAACGCAAATTTAGCAAGCTAGCAACGTAAAGCTAGCAAGTTAACAACGCAAAGATACCAAGCTAGCAACGAAAAGCTAGCAAGCTAGATCGCACAGCTAGCAAGCTAGAAACGTAAAGCTACTAATTTAGCAACGCAAACGTAGCAAGCTAGGAAAGCAAAGCTAGCAAGCTAGCAATGTAAAGCTAGCAAGCTAGCAACGTAAAGCTAGCAAGCTAGCAACGCAAAGATTGCAAGCTAGCAACGAAAATCTAGAAAGCTATATCGCACAGCTAGCAAGCTAGCAACGCAAATCTACCGATTTAGAAACGCAAAACAAGCAAGCTATCAAAGCAAAGCTAGCAAGTTAGCAACGCAAAGCTAGCAAGCTAGCAACGCAAAGCTTGTAAGCAAGCAACGCAAAGCTAGCAAGCTACCAACGCATATCTAGCAAACTAGCAAGCTAGCAAAGCAAAATTAGCAAGCTAGCAACGCAAAGCTGCCTAACTAGTAACGCAAAGCTGGCAAGCTAGCAACGCAAATCTAGCAAGATAGCAACGCAAAAATACCAATCTAGCAACGCAATGCTAGCAAGTTGGCAAGCTAGCAAAGCAAACTTGCAAGCATGCAACGCAAAGCTAACAAGCTACCGAAGCATATCTAGTTATCTAGCAAGCTAGCAACGCAAAGCTAGCAAGCTAGAAACGCAAAGCTAAGAAGCTAGCAACACAATGCTAGCAAGGTAGCAAAGTAAAACTGGCAAACTAGAAACGCAAAACTGGCAAGCTAGCAACGCATATCAGCAAGCTAGCAACGCAAAGATAGCAAGCTAGCAACGCAAAACTAGCAAGCTATAAACGCAAAGCTATCAATTTAGCAACGCAAAGATATCAATGTTGCAACGCAATGCTAGCAAGTTTGATCGCAATGATTGAAACAAGCAACGCAAAGCTACCAAGCTAGAAAAGCAAAACTAGCTAGCTAGCAACGCCAAGCTTGCAAGCTGGCAACTCAAAGCTACCAAGCTAGCAACGGAAAGCAAGCAAGCTAGCAACTTAAAGCTAGCAAGCTAGCAACGCAAAACTAGCAAGATAGCAACGAAAGGCTAGCAATCTTGCAAGATAGCAACACAAAGCTAGCATGCTAGCAAACCAAAGCTGGCAAGTTAGAAACGCAAAGCTGCCAAGCTAGCAACGCAAAGCTTGAAAGCTAGCAACGCATATCTAGCAAGCTAGAAACGCAAAGATAGCAAAGTTAGCAACGCAAATCTTGCAACCTAGCAAAGTAAAGCTAGCAAACTAGCAACGCAAAGATAGCAAGCTAGCAACGAAAATCTTGCTATCTAGATCGCACAGCTAGCAAGCTAGCAACGCAAAGCTACCAATTTAGAAACGCAAATCTAGCAAGCAAGGAACGCAAAGCCAGCAATCTAGCAACGAAAAGCTAGCAAGCTAGAAATGCAAAGCTAGCAAGCTAGCAACGCAAAGCTAGTAAGCTAGCAACGCAAAGCTAGCAAATTACCAACGCATATCTAGCAAACTAGCAAGCTAGCAAAGCAATAATAGCAAGCTAGCAACGCAA
>NW_019733354.1:0-7233 GCF_002891405.2 Cryptotermes secundus
GCTCCTTCTGCTGACAGTCACCATTTATCACTTGCAGTCATCATAATTACCACACACATAAGCAGTGTAGCTGAAGAAAGGAAAGTGCATCAGTAATGCATGGCATTTCGCCCATCGAAAGTGAGAGTAACCCAGTGTTCACTTAAGCCATGCCATAGCTCAGGCGGATAATGGCCGGCTTTGGGTGCCCAGGTTCGATGCCATGTCAGATACTTTGGGATTTGGGGAGGAAAAAGTGGCACTGGCTCAGGTTGTCTCTGATTATTTCGGTTTCCCTGCCAATCCTCATTCCACCAAAATATGTCATACTCATTTATCATCCAGGGCTGTTACAATAGGTCGACTAATGACCAAAATGCCAAGTACACTCGGTCTCACCTTACCAGATGGAAGAGAAAACTAGGGTTGAATCCCGGTACGTTATTCTTCTTTAAAAAGAACACCAGCGAGCAGTTTGATTAGGACATATGACTGCAATCTCAGTGTAGCGGCTTTATGAACTCTTCGAAGCCTATTTGAGCTGTAGTGACCTTTTGGTTTTGAAGAGACCTTTGCCGGCTGTGCTGTTTCGTCTATTGTTAGAAGCCATATTTGCTATCTTGCGCCTGAATGTTGAAAGTTATGAGGCAAAAAAATTACACACAGACAAGCCGTAAACTTCTCTTTGGGTTGCAGACATATCATATTTTTCACATAGTCGCATTTCAGTGTTCAGAGTGCTAAATGAAACTAAACTTGTAGAAAGTAAAAATTAAGAAATTTTGATTCTCATTATACACCGTGTCCCCCCATTAACAGTAACCCGATTTCTCGCATTTTGGCGGTGCCGGATAATCTAAGTAACTATAACACTGTTCACTTGCATGTAACAAACAACTGCGGGTAATTAAAGTTATTAATATGTGAATCAGAGCTTTCTGTTCTGATTGCTCACGAGTGCGATAACCAAACAGTGAGGATCTCTAACTATGTGAATTCACCCTCCGGCCAGTTGAACCTCCCATCTGTAGCAGAAGCGACTGAATGAAATTCACGCAAACGCTACTCTCTCCGGCCCTTGTTTCATCCCTCATACAAATGACTGATGGTCACACAGTGGCGTGGTTGGTTGGGGCATTCTGTTGCGGCCGGAAAGTCACGGGTTCGAGTCCTGTTGAGGTCATTGAATTTTTTAATTTACCTAATATTTCCAAAGGGGTATGCAGTAGCGAAGTTGGTTGATCCAGCCTCTTTAACAGAAATGAGTACCAGGAATATTCTTGGAATGTTGTTGGGGGTAAAGGGCGGCCGGCGCGTAAGGCTGATAACCTTACCGCCTTCTATGAGCCGACTGTCTAGAAAATGTGGGAACCTCCACGTCTCACAACCCAATAGGCCTACACGGCCTGTTACAGGGACGCATTTACTTTACTTACTGCTAGTATCGCCATTGTTTTTTTTCGAGGCCGGCCCTCCGGCGAGCTTCTGCCTGGTGGCCCGGCTCCTGGCGTACTGCACGCCCCTGGCGTACTTGAAGCTCCTGGCGTTCTCGTTCCGGGGCGGCAGGGGCCCTTTCTGATTGTCTCTTCTGAAAATATAAATTAAGTTAGAGGGATTGATGGACTTGTACAGGACATTGGGACATACACGTTCAGTTCTCAGCTTCTGTCATCCTCAAATACTTCTTTATAAACTCACAGCTGTAAAAGTACATAGCTTACAAAGGAGGGATCATAAATTACACGAGTGTCAGATTTCCAGCTGAACTGCACAGTTAGATCAATACCTGAAGATATTCTTATATTGCGGCCATAAATGTGGTATCTCAAAGCTAATTGATTGTCATTATGTGTGTCTCATGTAATTAAATGTAGGGGAGACATTAACACGTTACACTAATTAACCGGAGAAGTTGACAAGACATTAACAGACACTTAACATAAATGGAAATAAAGATTGAAGCTGTCCCTGTGGCGGGCCGTGGTGGTTCAGAGGGTTGTGAGGTGTCAAGGCTCCCACATTTTGTGCACGGCCTGCTCACGGATGGCGGTGGGGGTTCTGAGCATTACGCGCCCGCCGCCTTTGAGGCCGAAGGGATTCCTGGTGCTTGTTTCAGTTGGAGGCTGGGTTAAATCACAGGCCCTTGGCGCGGCTGGAGGGATTTGGTCAGTTGATGAATTCAGTAACCTCATCAGGGATTGGAATTTTGCGTCGACAAGTTCGTTGCGGTATGCAGTATTCAATATAAGCTACAAATTACGTATATTCTGGGCTCATTTAAAGAGTAAAAGAATAAAATGGTAAAGCTATCCATCTAACGGGCCATGAAGGCCCATAGGAATGTGAGACGATGAGGGTCCCACATTATCTAGAGCCTAGATAATGTGGGACAATAGGCTGAAAGAGGTTGGGTCCCACATTATCTAGAGCCTAGATAATTTGGGACAATAGGCTGAAAGATGGTGGTAAGGTTGTCAGCCCTACGCCGGCCGCACTTTAATCCCCAGGAAGATTCCTGGTACTCATTTCTGTTAGAGGCTGAGTGGACCCCAGGCCCGTAGTGCAGTTGGAAGGAATAGGTCAATTGAAAAAATCCAATGACCTCACCGGGACCTTCCGACTTGTAGCATAGTGCCTCAACTAACTACGCTACCGCAAGAATATATAATGTAATATTTAATTTTATGTTGCCTTGTCATAGTTTACTTACTCCTGTTTTCTTAAATTTTGATTTCTCCTATCGCATTTGACAGTAGGTAAATATTTCTTAGTATTTCAAAGCTAAGTTTATTTTTAATAGCTTATTATTATTATTATTATTATTACTACTACTACTACTACTTTGCTCTGATTTGTGCTTTGTTTTCTTTCTTTCGCTCGTGCTCACATTGTAACTGGTCCTTGGGCTGTTGAGTTGCCACTCAAATAAATAAGAATTTAACTGAATTATTATTGTGCACTAGTTCCTCATTTACCGATCACGGTGGTCGCGCGGTCTGGGGCGTGGGCCGTGTTCACCCGCTCGAGTGCTGGGATCGTGGGTTCTGGTCCCGCTCGGGGTATGGTTGTTTGTGTGTGGGTGGTGGCCTTGCGGCGGGCTGGTCCCTTGTCCGGGCAGTCCCGGTGAAATGTATCCAAAATAAAAATATATATCCCGGAAACTAATTTTCATACATGTATCCGGTTTATGTCATCGGAATGAAAAACTCACGACCGACCTACGCGCATGCGCCACCTGTTTACCTTCCGCGAGCTGGATATCAATAGGCAGCAATGTCGACACCACAGGTACAGGTTCAATTCTTGTCGTGGCTACCAGAGTAGCAATTTCTTACGGCTGTCCAGCGTTGTTTCAGAACACAATATACACGTCAAGCATTCGGTTCTGGGACAAAAAACTGAGGACTACAGGGAGTCTGTTGCGCGTGAAATCTCCTAGAAAAACACGGACTTCTGAAGAAAATGTCAATCGCATTAAGGAGGCATTCCAGCGAAGTCCGCGCAAATCAATTCTTGCTGCTAGCTTGCAGTTACAAATTCCACGTTCAACAGTGCACGATGTGCTACACAAAAGGCTGGCTCCTCCTAAGAGCGTAAGGTAAAGGTAAAGGTGTCCCTGTGCTTAAGTGATTAAGCACTACACCATGAAGACGTATGGGGGAGTGGATGTATAGACCCAGGTTTTCTTGACCTGGGCACTAGTTGGAGGTGAGTGGTTAGCTTCACGCCCCAGCCGTTTTACTCCCGGGGTAAGAGCCGCAGGTACCCACTGGATAGTAGGTTGGGTGGGCCCCGCAGCCGGTCTGGATGCTGTGGAGAAAAGACCCTACCGGAATTTTAACTCCGACCCCTAGGTCATCCGGCCCGTATAAAGTCGCTATACCGACTACGCTCTCACGGCCCTGTCTTTGTAGGTAAACTGCAAGTAATTCAAAGGGTCGGGGTCAGAAAGTGAAATCTCCCAGCAGGGATACGTGACCTTGCAGACTGAACAACATTTTTCTTTAATTTGGCAAATTGCCTAGAGGCAGTAATGCTTGGCGTGACCTTGCAGACTGAACAACTTTTTTCTTTAATTTGGCAAATTGCCTAGAGGCAGTAATGCTTGGTAAGTGACAAGTCAACTGTCATGATACTTACGTGGCGCAGCCATGTTAATATGGTAAAAATAACGAGGCCTACGCCTACAGCCGATATACCCTGCAACACATAAATACAGGAGTCACATGAGATTTAATCCTAATTGAAACTCGCCTACTGACTGAGATTCTGAAATTTACCTCTAAGAATATATGGCGATTTATTGTTTACCAAATCCTGTTCAGGAAACTTGAGTGAATCTCTCTCTATCTCTCAGAAAACATTTCAGTACATTATTTAAATAAAAATATAACGTCATGTAAAGGAACGGGAATTCCTTTGCTGCTTTTCTGAAACTTACCCAGGCCATATAAATGGGGAAATACGCAGTGAAGGCTGCATTGGTAATCATTAAAAAAAGAAAGAATAAAATGGCCTCAGTATGATACACATATATACGATAAATGATATAATGATACAAATTCCGTCCCAAGTGCAAACAATATATTATGTGTCCTTGATCTTGCTCCTCTACACTACATGTTTCGGCCTCAGACGGCCATCATCAGGTGTATAACACTCACGTTGCTGTCACACTGCACCCAGCCCAAAATTTAACATTTAAAACACTTTCCTTAATATTATCAACATCTACTTCCTTGATATCTGTCTGGTTTGTAGATTATTTTACACACGTTAATTTTGATGTTCCTGTAGTAGCACTATAAAATCTTTAGTTCTAATTTTAATTAGGAACTATATATTTTCTTTGTCTTATCACCGTGTTCATTATTGTCCAGCCCGTACGATCATACACTCTTGTTTTCAAAGAATTCTTGTAATGTCGTATAGATCTTAACGACCATTTTAAGACTGTTACCTGTTCTTTTGAAAGTTAAAAAATCAATCTGCTCCATTTCTAAATCCGAAATTTTGTCTGTGTAATATGTTGTGTGTTCACTATCCATGGTACCAGACAAGATTTTGCTAATTCCACCAATGAAATTGAAAACCCTCTCCTATAATGCGATTGAGTAGCTAAATTTTCGATTCTGGTTAACTATTTTACAAGTAGTTTCATATGTTCTACTTCATTAATCTATTTAAATAGCTGATAGTTTTAATAAAATCAGGGACTATTATAATCATTTGTAATAACGAGTTACAGTATGTATGTTACTTACGACCTGACTCCTTCAAATCTTCAACGATGGTGCTGGAGTTCCCCATTCTGAAATAATATATGAGAAGAAATTATATAAGGGACCAAACTGAGCAGGTAGTTATATTTTCTAGTTAATTGAACCTTTTAATGCACTTAATGTGGGGGTGGAGTCCTAATTGGGTCTCCTCGGCACTGCGGCCACTGATTGGACCATTGTACCTGCCCCAGGTGATTATGATGATGGAGAAATGGGTGGAATGAAGGTGTTTTCTAGCTACTAGAATACTGGAAGATGGACAAAGTCCAAAAACCCAATAATTGTCAGTAGATGAGTGTTTATGCCATCTCCATATGAAAGGAAACATCAGTAAGATATGGCGTCCAAATTATTATGGGGGGTGCAAAAGAGAAGATAGGGAAAGATTCTGAAGTACGTACAAAACGAGGAACACGATAACCTTCACGATAACTTTAATAACAACAGAGTGATGACGGCCGATTTTGCTGTCACCGGAAACTTGGTTAAAAGAAGTACGATTTCACCTGAGACTTTTCCATAAGAAAAAATGGATATCTCTCGATGGTCGGACAAGAAATTAAATTGACCATTCTATGATAGATGCAAGACACGCAAAGAGCCTTATCGATGTGCGATCCTATAGAGGGGCAGAAAGTAACTCGGCTCTCTTCATGGTAAAGCTAATTTACAGGACTAAAATATCAATAGTTAACAGAACCAAAACCAAGTGCATTCAAGGTTGTGGCTTTCATACCAATATCCTATATGCATTCCTCTCCTCTCTCATTCATACTACATGCCCTGGCCATCTCATCCTCCTTGACTACATCATTCTAATTATACTTGGAGAAGAGTACAAGTTATGGAACTCCTCATTATGCAGTTTTCGCCTACATCCTGTCACTTCCTCTCTCTTCTGTCCAAATATTCTCCTCAACACCCTGTTCTCAAACACCCTGACACTATATGTTCTATGACTCTATGACCGAGTGTCCCACCCATAACAAACCACAGAAAAATTAGAGTTTCTTGTATTCTAATTTTTATGATTTTAGACAGCAGACAAGAAACCAAAGGTACATGTATAAGAGAAATCAACATTCACACAACATCCATGAGCTACACAATACTCGAACATATCCACGCCACTGAAGACTGTGCTAATAGGTCCCACAAGAAGATTGGAATCAACGTCTTTACTATATTCAATAGGATGACCTATTATAATTTGAATTCTAGTTGCAATTTTAATATTAGGTTGTGGCAGACTCTGCAGTGCAACAGTTTTAGCATAGTGAACATGATGGCCATGCATGGCCAAAACATGTCATGAATGGAGAAATAAAGGTGTATTAGTGACAGAAATGTACATTATATAAAATAGACACTATATTGGTGCAACGGGATGCTTAAATACATTATAAATTTATTATGGTCCAAATGTTTGTGACAATGGTACATTAGTGAAAATATTATTCTGTAGAAGATTTTAAAATTGGATTAAGTGATGAATTCTGGGAGAGCATTTGTAGCAACAATGATAACATGCATGTAGATTCGTTAATTAAAATGTTTCTGAATAACTATCTAAGAAAGTTCTACACAAGTTTTCCTCTCAAAGAAGTAACTGAGAGAGTTAAAAAACCACTGGATAACACCTGGCATAAAGATTTCCTGTAACCATAAAAAGATGTATATTTACTTAGTATAGACAGTAAAAAAAAAGTAAAGGAACAATATAAAAGAATGCATGTTAGATACTATTAGTGAATTGGTTGGTAAAGTTGAGAAGATAGTAAGAAAACCATGGGTTACACAGGAGATGATGAGTAAAATGGAGGAGCGAAGGAAATGGGAGAATGTAAACAATGAAGAAGGCAGGAGGAAATACAGGAGACTGAGGAATGAATTGAAAAGAGCCACAGACAGGGCCAAAAAGGAATATCTTGAGAAGATATGCAATGAGATTATAGAATTTCAAAGGACAGGA
>NW_019733354.1:8108-28204 GCF_002891405.2 Cryptotermes secundus
GCATTGCTTTGTATGGGGCTGAAACTTGGACACTTAGGGCAGTAGATCAGAAACACGTGGAAAGCTTCGAAATGTGGTGTTGGAGAAGGATGGAGAAGATCAGTTGGACCTATTATGTGAGAAATGAAGAAGTGTTATTTAGAGTCAGTGAGGAGAGGAATATCCTACATGAAATGAGAAAACGGAAGGCTAATTGGATTGGTTATATCTTACGCGGTAACTGCCTTCTAAAAGAAGTTATTGAAGGAAAGATAGAGAGGCAGACAGAAATGACCAGAAGACGAGGAAGAAGACGTAAGAAGATGCTGGATGACCTTGGGGACTAAAGAGGATATTCTCATTTGAAGGAGAAAGCTCTAGATCAAATCAAGTGGAGGAACTGTTTTGGAAGAGACTGTGGACCTGTCATCTTGACAGATTACTGATGAACGAATGAATCCCTGTAACAGGCCATGGAGGCTCATAGAATTGTGAGATGTCGAGGTTCCCACATTTTCTAGACCATCGGCTCATAGATGGCGGCAAGGTTGTCAGCCCTATGCGTCATCCGCACTTTACCTCCAAGAATATTCCTGGTACTAATTTTTGTTGGTGGCTGAGTCGACCCCAGGGCCATAGTGCGGCTGGAAGGATTAGATCAGGATGAAAAACGAAATTCCAACGACCTCATCGGGACTTGAACCTGTGACCTTCTGGCTTGTAGCATAGTGCCTCAACCAACTACGCTGCTACGTGACCCACTTAGTAGAGATACGAGGGTCGTACTGAAAGTCATGAGCAACAATTTTTTGTAAAGTAACATGCTTCATTATTTACAAAACAAATACACCATCTCAATCTACAGACCATTCTTTATTTTTCCACATAATCGCCACTTCTTTGCACACATTTCTCCCAGCGTTCTGGGAGTTTGAAAACTCCCCTTCTGTAAAATTCTTTTCCAGCTATCCGAAGACACTGATGCACTGCTTTCTGAATTGCCCTCCTTGTCTCAGAACGTTGTCTATGCAGCCGATCCTTCACAGATCCGAAAAGATGGTAGTCGGAGGGTGCCAGATCAGGGCTATAAGAGGGGTGTGGAAGAACTTCCCACCCCATCTTTGCAATTGATTCCAATATGAGGCGAGCGTTGTCATGTAGGATGATGATGTTTCATCCCAGACGTTTATCGCGCAGTGCACGACGGAGCTTGTGCAGTGTCTGGACAAAATGAGCAGCATTGATGGTTTGCCCAGTTTTCAGGAATTCGGCCAGAATAAACCCCTCTGCATCCCAGAAGACTGTGCCCATCACCTTCGCAGCTGATGGCACTGTCTTTGCCTTCTTTTTTGATGGAGAATGCAAATGGTGCCATTCCATACTCTGCCGTTTCATTTCAGGCTCGAAATGGTGAAACCAGCTTTCGTCACCTGTCACAATACAGAGCAAAAAATCAATGCCTTCTTGTCGATATCCCTGCAGCAGTTCTGAGGTGATGGCTTTTCACTGACCTTTGTGGTCAATCACCTCCTGTACTGCACTGTGCCCTTCCAAGTTTATGGGCTATTGTGTCCACAGTTACATGCCTGTCATCTTCAATGATCTCATCCAGTCTTTCCTTGTTGTGTTCAGTTGAGGCTGTTCGAGGATGACCGCTCCAAGGCTCATCTTCGATGCTGGTGTTCCCATCTTTAAAATGTTTCACCCATCTTCAAACGCTGCTCGCACCCATGCACACACTTCCATAAGCACGATGAAGTCTCTGGTGAATTTCTGCAGCAGGGATTTCCTCTTTCACATGAAATTTGATGACAGCACACTGGCGAAACGACATACCATTGTTGGCCATTTTGTTAGGAGTGATACTGATCATGTTATGCAAGCTATTGGCATCATAAGACACTCAAGGTTAACACAACAACTGGTTCCACCTACCACCGTACTCTCTTTTGTCTGCTGTTCCCAGGTTGCTTGCATGACTTTCGGTACCACCTACGTAGTAATGATATAAACTTCAAAAGTTATTACAAGCAATACTGTAAAATATGAGCAAGGGTGATTAAAGAAGGTAAAAGGTCAATGAATAATAATCAGGTTGTTAACACTGCTAACAAAATGAAAACAACTTGGAATATTATAAAAGAAGAAATAAATAGAGTAAAGGGGCATACGTTTAGTAAATATCAAAATTCTCCTAAAGCTTTTAACAAATATTTCCTGCCAGAAGCTGGGAAAATTATTCAGGACATTAAAAATAACAACATAAAAGGTTCTAATAATAATGAAGACCCAAAATACTACCTGTCTAACTCATTTCCGAATTCCTTCTCTAAAATAAAATTTAAAAACATATCCACTAAAAGTTGAAAATATTATTATCAAATCCCTAAGATTAAAGAATTCACATAGTTATGATGGAATCTCCACAAAGATACTAAAGGTTAGTGCTCCCTTTATTAGTTCTCCTCAAAATTATATTTGTAAAAAATCATCATATCAGGAATCTTCCCTACTCACTTAAAATATTCTATGGTAAAACAATTATTTAAGAAAGGTGATAATGAAAACATGACTAATTATAGACCAATCTCTTTATTGACTTCATTTTCTGAAGTATCTGAAAAAATTATATATGATAGACTTTTGCAACATATTGAAGCTAATAACATTTTAGCAACTGAACAGTTTGGCTTCAGACCAGGTGCATCATCAGAAAAAGGCGTCCTCTTGATTGACTGATGAAATATTGAAGACAATGAACAATAGAATGATGGTTGGAGGTATTTTTTGTGATTTGCCTAAAGCTTTGACTGTGTTAATCACAACATTCTATTAACAAAACTGGAGTTTTATGCAATAGGAGGATCATCAGTGGAACTAATTAAATCTTACCTAGAGGGCAGATACCAAAGACTGATTTTTGACAAAAACTCTCATGATTCTGGCTCAAACTTGGGATTCATAAAGCATGGGTTCCCACAGGGATCAGTACTTGGACCATTGCTTTTTCTGCTCTATGTCACTTACAATTTACACCTATTGATCTGGGTGAATTTTGTACTGACCAGGAAATTGAAGTTTGTGCAATAAAGTTACATCATTTTTCTTCTAATATCTATAATTTAACTGTATATAGATCTCCAACAGGAAATTTTTTTATACTTTTTAAATAATCTAGAATCCATTCTTACATGAATATACACAAATTATCATATGTGGAGATATAAATGTTAACTATTTAGATGTTGGCAATACTAAAAGACAAAAATTGGATTCTCTGTTAGCTTCATACAATTTATGTAGTATCGTCGACTTTCCCACTTGAGTTACCAATTTTTCTGCTACAGCTATTTACAATTTTTTATTGATACACATAGAAATGAAATTTATTCAATAAATTCATTGTCAAATGGATTATCAGAACATGATGCTCAAATTCTTACATTGAATAATTACCACAAATTATAAATTCAACTTTTGAACTATGCAGTACATTTAGGATGGTTTCTAATCTATTTATAAAGTGATCGAAGTTTCCAGATGGGGCTCTATATAAAGTCAGTATACAAATATTAGAAAAAGGAGAGTCTAACTTTAGAGCACATGCTTCCAGATCCTGGTCTTTGCAATAATCTTCTAAATTTATTTTGGTAAATTTTAGGTTTTCATGTACAAAAATACTCACTCCTCCTTTTTCCAGTGTTTTCCTACAGTATCTAGCACCTAAATTATAATTTTCTAAGTGAAGATGTTCTAATTCCAGCTGTTTCATGTGATGTTCAGTAAGGCACAGTATGTGTGGAAGATTTGAATTCATGGAGCTTATTAGTTCATTTGTTTTGTTTCTCAATCCTCTTATATTCTGATGGAATATTCTTAGTACTTTATTATTTATTGAATTTAGTAGACTGCAATTACCTTTTCCGATTTCTATTGGTTCAACTTACATTATTGTCTGAAAGATTAGTTTCTTTTGCAATTTCTTTTACTTGATAAACTTTACTTGCGCTCTTTATCATAAAAAATGATTCTGAACACCCATGACAACTGGAATGTGTCTGCCTTTAATGCTCTCTGCAGTGAGTCGCGTCAGTTCTTGCCTCGAGGATTAAGATGCAAACCATGGACAGTATGTTCGCTCCTCAATATTGAAGAAACAAGCATATCAGTCAAAGTTTCTAGCTTAGGGGACTTTCAAAATAAGATGTCTAACACCTTCACTTGCGTAAATAAATGGTTCAAAACAAATTTACTTTCAATAAATGTTAACAAAACTCATTGTATTCATTTTAAAACTAAAAATAAACCCACAATTGATGTAAATATCGTTTATAATAATCAACCAATAACATGTGTGTCTAATATTAAGAATCGTGGCATAAATATAAATGATTCATTGAACTGGAGAGGTCATATTGAATGTATTATCCCAAAACTGAGTTCAGCATGTTATATTAGGAGGAGTATTAAGTCATGTATGTTTTTCAATGTTCTGAAAATGATTTATTATTCATATTTTAATTCAATCATAAGCTATGGATTAATGTTCTGGGGAAATTCGCCCCACAGTTTTAAAATATTTAGAATGCAAAAAAGAATAATAAGAATTATGATGGGTTGTAGGACCAGGGCTTCGTGCAGGAATTTGTTTAGGAAGTTGGGAATTTTGCCTCTTGCATCACAATATATTTTTTTCACTCATGTTGTTTGTGGTCAATAACAAGGAGCTCTTTATTTTAAATTCAGGGAAGCATAATACAGGTACAAGACAATCAAATAATTTTTATCTGTCTACAGTAAATTTTACAGTTTACCAAAAGGGAGTGTACTGTATGGGTATTAGGGTATTTAACAGTCTTCCTCCACATATTAAAGGTATATCTCATAATCCAAGGAAATTGGAAGCCTGTCTAAGACATTTTCTTTATACACATCATTTTTATTCCATTGATGAATATCTTCAAATTCAGGCAATTGCAAGTCAGTGACATACCAAAGAATTTAAATGTAGTTTAATAAATTATGTTTATTTTTACCAAGTTTTAAAACTATTAGTAATAGAACATTTTATATTTATTTCAAGATTTTATTTTATTTTATTTTTTGGCTTATTTGTCTGTTATATATGTACCACGTGATGTGTTCCATATCCTACCTGTTGTACTGTGGATCTATGGAATGTAAAATAAATGAATGAACATAAAAGAGAATTGTATGAGCTTAGCAGAAATACTGACAATCCTGAATTAGTAAGATACTACAAGAAATATTGTAAAATTTTATCTGATATCATAAAGTTAGCAAAGAAGCATCATTAGAGTAGGCTTATTATAATTTCTAAAAATAAAATTAAAACTAATTGGGGTATCATTAGATCTATAACTAATACCAAGTAAAGCAAAAATATATCATCATCAGTAAGTATTGATGGAAAATCATATAATAAACCACAAACTATGGCCAATATTTTTAATAATTATTTCATAATGCCACCAAATCAAATGCAATCAAACAAACCTACTAATTTTTCTTTGGACTTATTTTGGACTTCACCCATCGTCTGGTATGTAAAAGACAAAAAGACCATGACGTTTCAGACTGGATCTGTCTCTGAAACGTCGTGGTCTTTTTGTCCTTTACATACCAGATGATGGGTGAAGTCCAAAATAAGCCCAAAGAAGTACAGTATACACCATCGTCAGAATCCTTTCAAGTCTAACCAAATCTACTAATGTATTTAACACCTTAAGTTACCTTTTTGAGGCGTATAAACAANAAACCTACTAATACTTCTTTGGACTTATTTTGGACTTCACCCATCGTCTGGTATGTAAAAGACAAAAAGACCATGACGTTTCAGACTGGATCTGTCTCTGAAACGTCGTGGTCTTTTTGTCCTTTACATACCAGATGATGGGTGAAGTCCAAAATAAGCCCAAAGAAGTACAGTATACACCATCGTCAGAATCCTTTCAAGTCTAACCAAATCTACTAATGTATTTAACACCTTAAGTTACCTTTTTGAGGCGTATAAACAACCGTTTCAAAACATAAATATGACCCCAGTAACTAAAAGAGATATTAAAGATATAATCACGTCATTAAAATGGAAGAATTCTAAGGGATATGATGAGATTCCACAAAACATCCTACAAATAAGTATGCCTTTTATTTTATCCCCATTAGTTTACATATGCAATAAATCATTGAGTTTAGGTATATTTCCTGCTCGATTAAAATATTCACAGATAAGTCCTATTTATAAAAAGGGAGACAAGACAGTTATGACCAATTATAGGCCAATATCCTTGCTGACATCTTTTTAAAAAATTTTTGAAAAGGTCATATACAATAGGGTTCACTATCATATAGATGCTAATAATATTCTTGCTCAAGAACAGAATGGTTTTAGACCTAAATCATCCGCTGATATGGCTATGTATAATCTAATAAATAATAATTTATTGGCACTGAATAGTTAATTATCAGTAGGAGGACTATTCTGTGATCTAACCAAGGCATTTGATTCTGTAAATCACAATGTATTATTATCCAAACTAGAGTTTTATGGTATTAATGGCAGTATTGGAAGATTGATTAAAATCTACCTGAGTGACAGATATCAAAGAACATTAATAAATAATAATTATTCTGTGGGTATTTCTGATCAGCAGAAAGTTAAACAAGGTGCGCCACAGGGTTCAATACTTGGCCCCTTGTCCTTTCTTTTATATATTAATAACTTGCCTTACTTAATAAATAAAATACCAAAACCAATTTTGCATGCTGATGATACCAGCACACTGTGGTACAATTTTGATTCTGTGGAACATATAATGGTATTGAAAACGATACTGAACAAAATAGACACATGGTTTATGAAAAATTCGTTATCATTAAATTTTAACAAAACCAACTATATGCATTTTTCATCAAAAGTAAATACTACATCAAACATAAATCTAAACTATAAGGATGTTCAAATTAAAAATACTTGTAATACAAAATTCCTAGGACTAATCATGGATAATACTGTACCATGGAAAGATCAAATAAATCATTTGGTAACTAAACTGAATGCAGCTAGTTATTCTGTTAGAACCCTATCTACAGTTATGACTCATGAGAGTTTAAGGATAATTTATTTTGCATATGTACATTCCATTATGTCATATGGAATAAAATTTTGGGGCAATTCAACTCATAGTAATTTAATTTTTAAAATCTAAGAACGAATAGTGAGAATTATTATGGAGGCAAGAAATAAGGACTCTTGTCGTCCTTCAGGCAGTTAAATATTCTGCCCTTATATTCTCAATATATATTTTCAGTATCAATTTTTGTTGTTAAGAATTTAGATACATTTAAATTTAATTCTACTATACACAGCATTAACACCAGACAAGGTTTTGACTTACAATTTCCAAGTAATAAATTAGCTAAAGTGCAGAAGAGTGTCCATTATTCAGGAATTAGGATATTCAATAATCTACCACAAGGCGCCAGGAATCTATTAAATGATATTACTAAATTCAAACAGGCTCTAAAAGAGTTTCTTCTTGCTGGTTCATTTTATTCTTTAAATGAATATTATGAATGGAACACAAGGGGTGATCTTGGTTCTTATAAATAGTATCTAAAATTAACATTTACAAGTCCTATTAAATAACTAAAAATATATAAATAATCATCTATTTTAGATCTGCATACATACCAACTATGACTTTTATTTATTTTAACATACAATCTCTTGTTGTTTTATGAATTTATTTATTTATTTATGAAGGTATTTATTACCATAATAATTTTTAGTACACTTCTGAGAGAAGTTAATTATGCCATTTATTTTTTCATTCATGTTAGATATTTTGTAGTTTTTCTTTTGATGTAACCTCTCCACTGTCACTCACTAATTTAAGTATAATTAGAATAATCAGTAACAAAAATTAAATGCAGGTAACAAGTAATACCAAAGCCAGTGGGACATAGTCACATTCTTGTTTTCAGGAATGGACTTATTCCAAATCTTGATGTTACATAGGAAGCACCCCCTGTGGCTTTATCTGAGAAATTTTGTTTGTGAGTAGCACGGTGGCAAACTTTGAGAATTCGATCTCTGACAGGTCCTGCATGTCGTAACTTAAAAGTAGGTGGTTTCAAAACCCATGCCAAGCAGGTTATCTATCAGTGTGCTGTCAAAAACAACGTTAGGACTTTAAGGTTCAAAGCCCCAAATCGCAGCTAGCTGATTGGAGATCCAGAAATTGTGTAAACCCCAGTTCTCAAAATTACCCAATCAGTGGAATTAAGGGGGAGTGACTTAGCAGAGGAACTGACGTCCAGGGGACCTCAGTGTTTTCAGACAAACAGTCACGAGTTAGTTGACAAACAGTTGCCACACAGTCGCCAAGTGCCTGCTACTCGTAAATAATTCGGAAACAAAATCTGTGTTTTTTGCTGTTCTGTAGAACCTCAAATTCAGAGTGCTAAAGAAAGTGTAGATTGTAATAATAACGTCCATTATACCAGGACTGTGCTAGATAAGGACCTATACATAAGCATTCTTTGTACTGACTGTGTGTCATCAGGTGAAGGGAAGTGCTGATATCAATAAATGGTCACAGTGTCTAAGTGCAAAGTAGCACTGAACCAACTACTTCCCTCCCCGTCCTAAGCGAGGCCCTAGCAAACGCTCTGAGAAGGATCCCAGCTCCACCCACAGCTGAACTAGTTGTCTATCACCTTTACCCTCTTTCCGAAATAAATCTAAGACTATTGTAAGCCGACACAACCTGAGCTTACTGGCGCCCAACCTAAGAAGAAGAAAGAAGGAGAGGAGCGACGAACAACATGTGACTAACCAACCAACAAGGGGGGGAATGAAGGTGAGGTAAGAACGGTTACGGAGAGAAAAGGAGGAGCCCAACGTAAGGGCTGGACAGTTACAATGTGTGAGTGATGAAACATACATTATTTGATATTGTGTTGTTCATTAAGAATATCCATTCATATGCATTATTTCTATAAACTGGATGAATTTTATAAGATAAAAGGTTAATATGTTTTCATCTAGTATTTAAGCCTTGTTGTAGTCACATTTTATTATGTTTAGTGACTGTGTTGTCTATGTTTTATATTATCTTATTTTGACTTGTTCCAGTGATTGGTTGGAACACTTGTTTTGATTTTTGACGCATTCTATATCCAGTGGTGTGACAACTTGTTTCTCACCCTGTAATAGGATCTACTTGAATATAAGAATAAATTATAATTATAATTATAATCACTGACCTAAGATGATACCAGTGTAATCGTTAATATTCCTAATCAGATAACATTTGAAAATATTGTTAATAAAATTTTCCAAGATATAAATAGATGGTTCACTACTAATTTATTGTCATTAAATGTTGAGAAGACTCAATTTATGCAATTTGAAACCAAGACTAGCTCCCTTCTTGACGTAAATATAATTCACGGGAACAAGAAAATAGTTAATATTCATAATACTAAATTTCTTGCAGTAACAGTAGATACTACTTTCTCTTGGAAGATAAATACAATAGACCACTGAATGTCGCAGTGCTAGGGCCAGTTTTATGGCTCACCCTTCATACTCATTCTCTTGGAAGATTCATATACAGACAGTTGTACCCAAGTTATGTTGAGCCTAATATGCGATTGGAAGAGTTAGCCTCTTTTGTCCCAGGAATCACTGAAGGTGGTGTATTGTTCTTACTTTCACATGGTTATAACTTATGGACTAATATTTTGGGGGAATTCTTGCCATAGCTACATAATTTTTAGGTTACAAAAGAAAGCTATCAGAATAATTACGGGGATTAGAGATAGAGTGTCATGCAGAAAATATTTTAGAGAACTAAAAATACTACCACTGTAAGCCCAATATATATTCACTTTCACTTGTTGTGATCAACAACAGACATCATTTCGAAGTGAATTCTGAGATTCACAATATTAATACCAGGACTAAATCTGATTTGCATCACCCTTTGACTCATCTGTCAGTCTTCCAGAAGGGAATTTATTATGCTTGGATTAAGGGGTTTGCCGGCTTACCTGTCGCAATAAAAAATCGGTCCCATAACAAAACAATTTGAACTGGAATTGAAAAACTTCTTGGATTCCTATTCATTTTATATGTTGGATGAGTATTTTGAAAATAAGACAAACTGAACCTTTTATAATGCTCTTTATGTGGTATAATGTATAAGATATTCATTTCATGCTTGTACATGCATTTCCAAAATGTGAGCTTAGTAAGGTGCTGATAAGTTTATCATGTTATTAAGGTGCTGAATTGTTTTATTATTGTTCTTTTAGGAATGTGATTATAGGAGAACTGGTTTTGTTTTCAGAACTATCATATACAGAGTGTTTCACGACTTTAGGGCATAACTGCAGGAGATGATTTCCTAGGTCTTTGCGATCAAAAAAAGTTCATATAAACATATGTCCGATTTTGGACGGTTACAGAGTTATGACCGTTTTAAACTCAGAATAGAAGGTAATGATTACTGACAATAAAATAAACCACCATATAATACATGATACGTTTAAAGTATGAATGTAAAGTTAACTTCGTGAAATTACCATTACTTTGAATTGACTGGTGCTTAAAGCTGATTTTCGAAAATGCCACCTCTGGCCCCAACACAGGCTGCCGCTCGGTTGTGAACTGCGCCAGACATACCAACCCGCCCTGCCTTAGGTAGCTCTCATGTTTCGAGATAACGAGAACGCTCTGTCTGTAGCTGGCTAAAAACAGCGACCTGCCAGCTGGCAGATGCAGTTCATATGAGGGCATGTACGAGAATGAAAAAACGGTCATAACTCCGTAAACGTCCAAAATAGGACATATGTTTATATGAAGTTTTTGGATCACAAAGACCTAGGAAATCACCTCCTGCAGTTATGCCCTAAAGTCGTGAAACACCCTGTGTATATGTGTATGTAAGTGTGATATGCTTTATGCCATATGGCTGTTAATTGTATGGTTGATGAATTATGCATGTTGTTGAATTCTAATGTTTAGTTGTTCTCTTGTGAATGCAGCTGTAAGAGGACCAGTTCTAGTTCTCAGAAATATCAGACATGTATTTTAAATACAAACCTCTCATATGGCATATTACATAAAAGATTTCAATTAATATTTGTTAATAAATTTCATAATACCTTCTTAACAGTTTTAGAAAACAGCTTTCCCCTGGTGTATAAAAAGGGAAAGACACCAATAATTGGATAACCAAAGGTATACGAACATCTTGCAATCGTAAAAGAGCTTTATACAACTTAGTTAAAAAATCAAAGGATGAAAGATTGGAATCATACTATAAAAGGTACTGTATGACATTAACGAAAGTAATAAAAGAAGCTAAGAAACTGTACTACCAAAAACTTATAAGTAACTTGGAAAACAAAACACAATTAACCTGGAAGATTATTAATAAAGAAACTGGGAAAAGGAGGGGCCCAGATAATATAATCGAATTGAAAGTGGGGAAAAGCAAACTAACTAATACTAAGGAAGTAGCAGAAGTATTCAATAAATACTTTATAACTGTAGCTGAGAATCTGGAAACGAAAAGTGCCAATAAAATGAAACTATTAAATTCTTGGACACTTTGAAATTTGATAAATTCCCTGAACTGAGGCTAATACCTACAACAGAGGTGGAAATAAATAGCATACTTAGTTGCAAAAATCAAAAGATTCTACAGGATATGATGGCATTTCTAGTAAGATATTGAAATACTCTATAACTGAGATAAGTAAACCATTGTGTCACATATTTAATGCATCTTTTGAGCATGAAATACATCCTGATAGAATGAAATTTGCCTCATTAAGACCTATATATAAAACAGGTGAGAAGGCAATTATGGCAAACTATAGACCTATATCATTGCTAATAAGTTTTTCTAAGATTTTTGAAAGAGTGGTGTACAATAGGATAAAGCAACACATATATACAAACAATTTAATGTCTTTTGCACAGTTTGGATTTAGAGAAGGCAGTAACACAGAAATGGCAATATATACATTGACTAATCATATTTTAGAAATGTTGGAAAGATGCAATCATTCTTGGGAATTTTTTGTGATTTGACAAAAGCATTTGACTGTGTGAATCATGATATTCTTTTGAGTAAATTAGCAACATACGGCATTGGTGGTAAAATAAAAATATGGTTGAAGTCATATCTGGAAAATAGAAGACAAAGAATTGAACTCTATAATAATGAAAATGGTAAATGCTGTTCAGACTGGGGAACTGCCAAATATGGAGTGCCACAGGGCTCGATTTTGGGTCCTTTGTTGTTCCTCTTATATATTAATGACCTGCTGTCAGCATTAAGTACTGACAACAAGTCATTGTTGTATGCTGATGATACAACTACACGTATATTAGCATCAGGTATTAATATCAATGAAATTCAAGAAAGGTCTAAACTTACATTAAATTCCTTAAGTCAGTGGTTTAAATACAATGGCTTATCCCTAAACTTGAGGAAAACTAAAGTGTTAAAATTTGAAATAATCAATCGTGACAATATGCCTGTATATTTAAAGTTTAACGATGAATTATTACAAGAGGAAACTCATATTAAATTTTTGGACATTGAAATTGATAAGTTCTTGAATTGGAAGACACAGGTTGAATCACTATTACCCAGATTGGGAAAGGCATGTTATGCAATACGAATTATGAAAACATATAGTAATGTTACAACACTTAAAATGATATATCATGCACACTTTCATTGACTCATGAGATATGGAATAGTTTTTGGGGTAACTCATCAGAGGCCAAGAAGATCTTTCTCTTACAAAAGAAGACTATTAGAATAATAATGGGGATGAAACATAGAGAGTCATGTAGGTCAGCATTTATAAAGTTAAATATATTAACACTGGTCTCTCAATATATTTTATCTCTGATGACTTTTATGATAAATAACTTTGAGTATTTTACTTTTAATTATTCAATTTATGAGAGACCAACAAGACACGAAAGAAATTTACATGTCCTACAATCACATCTCGCAATGAGGCAGAAAGGGGTCCATTGCATGAGTATAAAAATATTTAACAGTCTGCCTGATTATTTAACTGATTTAGTACATGATAAGAACAGTTCATAAAATAAATAAAGGATGTCCTAATACATAATCTGTCATGTACTGTTGATGAATTTTTGCTCCTCTGTCAGGATCAACAGCTAAGGAATAGAAGGGGAGTGCATTCTAACTGATGGATGTCCCACAGTAGGCATTAATATGCACATTAAGTGTAAGTGTAAGTTAAGAAAGGAGAATCACTATGTATTGCTAATTATCTTGTTGATATAACTGTATGTGTACCATTGTATCTATTTGATTGAGGTATTCAGTTTAGAGTTTAACTATGGTTGAACTGATGTCTCTGCAATTTTTCTGTGATTGTCTTGTGACTGTTGTTTGACAAGTTTTATATTCAGTGCCAGTTGCACACTTGTGAATTCTCTGGAATGCTGATGTATGTATGTACATTCTAGGCTGGGATCTTGGTAAGAAATCCTCTAGTTAATAACTGTACTTGCATGTCAGATTACTAAATTATGTACGATTATTGCATCTTTCATGAACGCTGTTGAAAGATGACTGGTTCTGTGTCCAGAACTAATATATATGACATGTTCTATATCCGATGGCTTAATAAAGATATAAATTTGGGACACAGGGTTTCTTTTGTTATTGCTGTTGCAAGTGGGATGATGTATGACTGTGATGTGTATGAAATCTGTGGGTAGTTAAGTTTTATAATATAACTGACTCATTTACAATACATATGTTTTATCTGGGGGTCATATCACCAAATGTGGATTCTTGGAACAAATAAATTGATTCATTGATATTATGTTTACGAACATCCAGATGTTGACCAAAATGATATTTGTACAATATGAAATACTTATAATTCTTACACGTTACGCATACGTACATTTATTTTCCTTAACTGAAATGACGGCTATTTTCGTCTTCTTAATCCACCACTTTCAAATGGATGCCAAACGGCTAGTTCCTCTAATGACCGCTGATGTGAAAGCAATCGTCTAATTTCCCTCTTAGCATAAGAAATATCTAACTTCTAAAAATCAGTTTTTATTGTAAACAACCCAGATAATAACAAGCAGATACAAAATAATTAGTTTTGATCAACTTTTATGTGAAAATGGGAATGCAGAGACAGTGATGCCAACTATTTCGGAACACGAAGGGCAGGATGTGTCGCTATTTCCTGAATTAAATTTGGCTAAGTATATAGCAAGAACGGCAAGAATTGATGTACGTGAGGACGTGACGTTTCATATTGCAAAATCCTGAATAATAAAAAGGGGCAAGACAAAATTAATGTAGAGATACAGACAATAAAATAGGGGGAGAGTGTATAACCTTAAATTTATATGAAGCTACGTGTAATTTCAGCTTTGCTATCACATAGTGCAAGCCTCAAAACAAGCCATAGGAATGGATTGCATTGTTAGGAGAAGTTTTGTAGTGTTCAAGGAAAGGTCTGTTCTTGATTTATATCGTCGTGTTTGATTTCGAACTGCATCCCAGCTTCATGTAAACTTGCTTAATGAGCTCAAATCTCAAAAGTTTAGGAATTGTTGTATATTTACTGAATATGCCCGATAATCATTACGAAAAGTAGAACTTACTTAGATTCTATACGGTTCTGACGTTGAACGTACGAAATTACTGGGTTTATGGACTTCTGCCTACGTCCCTTCTAAAAAACAACTATTCAGAAACATTCCCTCAAAACAAAAAACTCTTCAGGTTATGATGGAATAAAAAGTAAAATTCTAAAAGTTTGTGCATCTCTAATCAGTAGCCCATTAACTCACATCTGTAATCATCAGGGTGTCAAATCCAGTAATTCCTGTAGAGATCTATTTAAGAGACCATAGATCTTAACTTTTCCTTGTGAATATATATATTCATTAATAAACTTCGTTACAAATAACAGAACATTTTCAGATGAATGGGGATGTACACTGTTAACACACGAAAGAAACACTGTCTTAATAAACCAATTGCTAACCTCATGCTTTCAGAAAAGCACATATTATGTTGGGATCAACATTTTTAATAACCTGCCATCTGATCTCAAAGGTCTCATACATGAAAAGACACGACTTAAAATAGCACTGAAACGAAACTTAAATACACATTCATTCTACTCTGTTGATGAATACCTATTGTCTACAAATAACTTGTGTATCTTTAAGTAGCCTTGTGTGTAGTCACTGTGTATTCTTGGTTTCTCATGTGTTGAATTGAATTTATTTGCATTCCATAAACCCTAAGCAGGTTTGGATATAGAACAAGTCAAAAGATGTAAAACTTATGAATGACAATTATAGCCATATCTTAGATGTATTGCATGTACCGGGATTGTCTACAAATTTGTTGTCTGTAAACTCAGTTGTAAATAAGGGTACAGTTGTGTTATTCACCAAAGACTGTTGCAAGTTACCTTATTTACGCATGTATAGGCCGCACATTTTTTGCCAAAAATTCAAGAGGAAAACTGGGGTGCGGCTTATATTCAAAATATTCGAAATCACACTTCATTTAAAAAAATATATTCATAATTAGTAATACATCCTGAAATAATCCTGAAATAATATTCCAAGAAAATTATTTTTTCTATAATTTCTGTCTGAAAATTGTGCTGCGGCCTATACACACACGCAGCCTATACATGCGTAAATACGGTATATGTTATCATCAGCAAGGGTTAATTCATGTTCCTTAGAATCATGTGTTTTATAATCATTATGGCCACTTCTAAGCCCTTCGCGAATATTGATAGGCTCAAAGGACACGAAAATTATAGAGAATGGTGCTTCGATATTCAAAATATTCTACTGATTGAAACTGTGTGGTCAGCAGTTGAAGGATATCCTGCAGAAGACACAACGCCTGTATCCATCAAGAAAGAAAAGAACAAGAAAGCAAGAGCCATCATTTGTCTGACATTGGAGCCCCAAGTTAAACCTTATGTCGTCCAGACAACAACAGCAAAGGAAGCCTGGGACGCGTTGGAAAGAACATTCAAAGATCAGGGAGTCAATAGTTGGATAAGTATTTTAACTGAGTTGTGCTCTTTGAAACTTGAGGACTATAAAAGCATGCAGGAATATATTAATGCCTTCATGTCAATAAATCTCAGACTAGTCTCAATGTACAAAAAAATAGATGATGAGCTATTAGCAGCATTAATGTTAAAGGGTTTAACTAAAGAATATTATCCCATGCGTATGGCGCTTGAAAACTCCAACGTAACTCTGACTAGTGAGCTCAATAAATCTAAGCTATTGCAAGACACTGAATTTGGTAAAAATGCAGATTCAGCCTTTCTGTCCAAAGATAAGATTAAATGTAAACCAGCAAAATGTCAAATTTGTGGTAAGCTAGGCCACATAAACAAAAACTGTTGGTTCAAAGATAAGGATAAGGCGAACAATAAGAATCATAACAATCAGCATAGGCAAAAATTTAAGAGCAATCAGTCTTCTAAAGCAATTAATAGTACTGATGAAAATAAAGAATGATCCGATCATAGGTGTAATGAAAATAAATGGAAAAATAAGACCAGTAAAATATCCATGTATATGGTGTCTGCCCATCATGTTAAAGTTAAAGAGAACACTTGGGTAATAGACTCTGGTGCTTCACACCATATGACCGGAAATAAGACTATTTTGCAAAATTATAAAACACATGATTCTAAGGAACATGAAGTAACCCTTGCTGATGATAACATGTTAACCAGTGCAGGTTTTGGTGATGTAAAACTTATGAATGACAATTATAGCCATATCTCAGATGTATTGCATGTACCGGGATTGTCTACAAATTTGTTGTCTGTAAACTCAATTGTAAATAAGGGTACAATTGTGTTATTCACCAAGGACTGTTGCAAGTTATATGATTCTGATGATTTTCAGGTAAGAGGCAAAGTTCTTGCCAAAGCATATCCCGAAAATGGGATTTATTGTTTAAATACCAAAGCTAACATGACCCAATCTGCAAATATAGCAACTAAAGATAAGATTAATACCAAAAAGAAAAATCACAAATGTGAAAAATCTTGTATTGATACTGTAAAGAATGAACAAGTTGCAAGTACCCAGCAAGTTGATGAATAACTGTTGTGGCATAGGTGTTTGGGGCATTTAAATAGGGTTAGCACGCGGTTGCTAAAAAAGGGTTTAGCTAATGGCATTGATTTTCAAGAACAAGAAGATCAGTCAAAGAAATGTGTTCCATGTCTGGAAGGCAAAATGACAAAGAAGCCTTTCCTACAATCAAAGAACAAACGGTCAAAAAGAATACTCGATCTATTGCATTTAGATCTGGTTGGGCCATTTGAAGTACCCTCTTATGGGAATGCTAAATATTTTTTGACTATTGTGGATGATCATAGTAGAAAAATCATCGTTTTTGGAGACAGAAACTGAATTGACAATAAAAGCTATTCGTTCCGATAATGGTGGTGAATTTTGCAGAAAATTATTCAATGACATGTTAAAACGAAAGGGAATTCTCTGTGCCACATAATCCACAACAAAATGGAACTGCTAAAAGAGCTAATCGCAGCATTTTGGAAAAAACAAGATGTATGTTGTATGATTCCAGCTGCAACAAAAGATACTGTGCTGAAGCAGCACAGTATTGTAGAAGACTACAATATTTGTAAATGGTTGTGTGTGTTAAAAATGTAGGATTTGTTTGGAGCACCACTTAATAAGTCAGTGAAACTTCTAGTGTTTTGGCTAGTCTTCGATGTGGAAAGTGTCTGTCCTCATTTCCAAAATTTTGAAGGAAAGATTTCGTCCACAAGATTCTAACTGTCTGATATGAGCAGACTGGTAGGTTACAATGCTTGGCAACTTCCAGTTACAAACAGATAGCTAGCAACTGTCAGCCCTCAGAGACTCGGCTGCAACTTCACACCTCAGGCTCATTAATTTTCTGCTGGCATGCCTTGCAAAACTTTGTTGCATTACAGATGGAATACTTTACAGTTTAAAATGGTGCCCCAATGCAGCAGGATGCTGAAATATAATAGAACACTACATGTTACTGTTTGACCCTGGTTTATGGACAAGATTCCTTGTAATAGGGTTTGAAAATGATGATGATTTGTACTTCTAGAAATTCAGCTGCTGCAGAAGGATCAATGGATTATATCGTGACAGGTGCCGTAGATGGTTTAGTGAAGGTCTGGACATTCAAGAATGATTGTCTAGAGCTAAAACACAAGCTTGAGGGTCATTCACTTGGAGTTGTCTCAGTTGCAATAAATTCAGACAGTACAAGTAAGTAGAAGTACAGTCATTCTATTGTTAACATCTCTCCTCGTCATTGACATTGAAAGGGCAGCTGTTATTTATGCGAATGCAGACTTCTGTGCCATTTGTCATGAGCGATTTGCAGGTTTTTAGTTCCTGGTTGTGTAGCAACCAGGTAAGTGGTCAGTACTGTCACGTGTTGGGTGTATGATGCGACAAATAACTTCACGCCATCTTGGATGTAGTGAATTTATTGCACACAGTTTACAATTTCATAAGTACTGCCAGCTGCAGTATCACAATTAATTCTCCTGCTGGAGTCCCTGCCACGTACTCGATACAACTCAGCTCATAGCTGCTGGACTTCCACTGGCCTCGGCGACTGCTAGATTTCAACTCTCTCAGTGACTGCACGATCCACACTCTCTCACGCCTAGTCACACACACTTCAACTGCACCGAATACTCCGAATACTAAGTGGCTTTGGCAGTTGCTACATTTCAACTGTCGGCACACACACTGTACACTGGCTTCTGTCTGAGAAATACTGCTCGTTATATAGCATCCGCACTGTCAACACAGAAAACAGTTACGTGATAGCTACCACTGTTGCATCACGTCGGGTTTACAGGCGTTGCTGATGAACGCTGCCGAGAGTTGTTTATTGCTGCGTAGTAACCACGGTGTCCCCTGTTACATCACTGTGGGAAGTGCTGTTATGTCACTGCAGGGTGAGGGGTGTTTACCAAGTGTTGCATAATGATGGAAGGAGTGGGGGTATGTGATGTCACTCGCAGAAATGCAGAGTTCACGTGACCCCTACTTCCTCTTGTGCCATCCACGTTACAGTACAAATGACGAGCAATGAGTGTTGAGATGAGAAGGATCACTTCAAGGGAAATGATTGTTGAGTATACAATTCTTTATTAAGTCCTTCACAACACAACAGTACAGTGTTCAAGGCTAAATTAGCTTTGTTACATGTTTCGGCTATCCGTAGCCATCATCAGGCAAATACATGATCATATTTATGCACTACTGAACTGCAGTTGTGTATAGAATTTGGATACTTGACAATTATCATATTATAGAACACATGGCATAAAGATTACAATGAAGTATAAACTTATTATAAAACAATGTTTTGCCATAAAATTGGTAAAAACTATTCATGTGATAATCTATATCATCAAGTCAGTCATTCCAATTTTGTATTTTCCCGTGGACGATGGTATATGTACATACATACGAGGGGGGACCCAAAAATAACCGGAACCGACCTGTTGCGCGCGCATGCTTTGTAGTTACGAGTTGTGCTGCTAGGTGGGGTTAGCTGGGGGTCTCCCGCGACTGTTAGTGAGCTGGCGTCAGTCTGAGTTAAGTGGTTTGTCTGTGGTGCTCTGTTGTGTTCGTTCCTGTTTCAACCCTTTGGCGATTAGTGAAATGGCCGACCAGAAGGAACAAAGAGTGTGCGTGAAATTTTGCTTTCTGTTAGGGAAAACTGCAGCCGAGACTGTTGGGGTGCTTCGGCAAGCCTTTAATGATGATGCTTTGGGGAAATCACAGGTCTACGAGTGGTTTTCCCATTTCAAATCTGGCAACATGTCAACAGAAGACATGCCACGCCCCGGGCGTCCTTCGACAGGAAGAAATGACGAAAACATTGCCAAAATCAAACGTGCAATTGATGAAGATCGTCGAAAGACCATTGACCAACTTTCTGAGGAAACAAACATCTCATGGAGCA